>NW_024037341.1:0-38155 GCF_015832195.1 Motacilla alba alba
AGCTTTAGGCTAGGATGCAGATGACGAGAGAGGCAGAAGACGGAGGTACGGGGCTGTCCGGAGCGAAGTGCCGCTGGCCGGCGTCTTTCGCCCGAAGCAGCGCTCCGGAGCGCACCGCCACCGGCACAAGCAGCAGTGCGCGAAGTAGCGGCTCTTTCGCTTTCGCTAGACGGAGAGCCGGCAGCTTGCAGGAGGTGAAGAAGCAAGCCGCACAACAGCAGCATTGTGGGCGCAGCTCTCTTACTGCTGCGGGATGGTAGATTGCCACTCGTATGCCTTTTAAAATCACGTTAGCATGCGAATGGAAGAAGTTTTTTGGCAACTTTGCAATGCATCTTGCTAGTGCTCCTGCAACGCTCCGTGGAAACTCTTGCGGGTCTCTTTGCTCTGCGAGATGCAAAGAACTGGGTGAACTCGTCAAACAAGATAGGAAGATGTTTGCAGTGCTGGCACACTTTCTCTCTCGGCGAGAAGTCATGGAGAAGCTTTTGGCTAGGATGCAGACGACGAGAGAGGCAGAAGACGGAGGTACGGGGCTATCCGGAGCGAAGTGCCGCTGGCCGGCGTCTTTCGCCCGAAGCAGCGCTCCGGAGCGCACCGCCACCGGCACAAGCAGCAGTGCGCGAAGTAGCGGCTCTTTCGCTTTCGCTAGACGGAGAGCCGGCAGCTTGCAGGAGGTGAAGAAGCAAGCCACACAACAGCAGCCCACTGCGGCTAGCTGGTTGCTAGATTTCCACGAATTTCAAGTTGCCACCAAGGGACAGGCTGCCACCAGTGCCAAGTCAGGCTGCTTGCAGAGTGCCTAAAGAGCTCTGCCAACTGAGACCAGGAACGTGGGCTGGTGAGTTTTGTATTCCGGGGCAGAAGCTGTGTCAGTATCAGGTAGGCCCTCAGTCCTTAGGGGCCGTCTGCCTGCTGGATTTCCGCCAATATCAAGATGCCGCCCAGGGACAAGCTGCCACCTGTGCCAACTCAGGCTGCTTTGAGAGTGCCCATGGAGCTCTGCAAACTGAGACCAGGAACGTGGCGTGGTGGGTTTTCTTTCCCCGGGCAGAAGCCTTTGTCAGTACCAGATAGGCCCTTGGCCCTTTGGGGCGGCTGCTCGCTGGATTTCCGCGAATATCAAGATGCCGCCCAGGGACAAACTGCCACCTGTGCCAATTCGGGCTGCTTTGAGTGTGCCCATGGAGTTCTGCAATCTGAGACCAGGCACGTGGTGTGGTGAGCTTAGTTTACCTGGGCAGAAGCCTTTGTCTGTACCAGGTAGGCCTTCGCCCTTCGGGGCCAGCTGCCTGCTGGGTTTTTGCGAATCTGAAGATGCTGCCCAGGGACAAGCTGCCACCTGTGCCAACTCGCGCTGCCTTGAGAGTGCCCATGGAGCTCTGCAAACTGAGACCATTAACGTGGGTTGGTCTGTTTTGTTTCCCTGGGCAGAAGCATTTGTCAGTACCAGGTAGGCCCTTGGCACTTATGGGCCGGCTGCCGGCTGGATTTCCGCCAATATCAAGATGCCGCCCAGGGGCAAGCTGCCACCTGTGCCAACTCGGGCTGCTTTAAGAGTGCCCACAGAGCTCTGCAAACTGAGACCCGGAACGTGGGGTGGTGGGTTTTTTTTTCCTGGGCAGAAGCCTTTGTCAGTACCAGGTAGGCTCTCAGTCCTTAGGGGCCGTCGGCCTGCCGGATTTCGACGAATATCAAGATGCCGCCCAGGGACAAGCTGCCACCTGTGGCAACTCACACTGATTTTAGAGTACCCATGGAGCTCTGTAAACTGAGACCATGAACGTGTGTTGGCGAATTTTGTTTACCTGGGCAGAAGCCTTTGTCTGTTCCAGGTAGGCCCACGGCCCTTAGGGGCCGTCTGCCTGCTGGATTTCCGCCAATACCAAGATGCCGCCCAGGGACAAGCTGCCACCTGTGCTAACTCGGTCTGCTTTGAGAGTGCCCATGGAGCTCTGCAAACTGAGATGTGGAACGTGGGGTGGTGGGTTTTGTTTCCCTGGGCAGAAGCCTTTGTCAGTACCAGGAGGGCCCTTGTTCATCAGGGGCAGGCTGGCGGCTCAATTTCCACGAATATCAAGATGCTGCCCAGGGACAAGCTGCCACTTGTGCCAACTCGCGCTGCTTTGAGGGTGCCCACGGAGCTCTGCAAACTGAGACCAGGAACGTAGGATTGTGGGTTTTGTTTTCCCGGGCAGAAGCCTCTCTCAGTGCCAGGTAGGCCCTTGTTCCTTAGAACAGGCTGGCAGGAAGATTTCCACGAATATCAAGATGCTGCCCAGGGACAAGCTGCCACCTGTGCCAACTCGGGCTGCTTTGAGAGTGCCCATGGAGCTCTGCAAACTGAGACCATGAACCTGGGGTGCTGAGTTTTGTTTCCCTGGGCAGAAGCATTTGCAGTGCCAGGTAGGCCCTTGGTCTTTAAGGGCAGGCAGCCTGCTGGATTTCCATGAATATCAAGATGCTGCCAAAGGACAAGCTGCCACCTGTGCCAACTCGCGCTACTTTGAGAGTGCCCTTGGAGCTCTGCAAAGTGAGACCAGGAACGTGCGTTGGTGAGTTTTGTTTCCCCGGGCAGAAGCATTTGTCAGTACCAGGTAGGCCCTCGGAATTTCAGGGCCGACTGCCTGCTGGATTTCCACGAATATCAAGATGCCGCCCAGGGACAAGCTGCCACCTGTGCCAACTCACGCTGCTTTGAGAGTGCCCACGGAGCTCTGCAAACTGAGACCAGAAATGTGGGGTGCTGGGTTTTGTTTCCCCTGGCAGAAGCCTTTGTCAGTACCAGGTCGGCCCTTGGCCCTTGGGGGCCGGCTGCCTGCGGGATTTCCACAAATATCAAGATGCCGCCCAGGGACAAGCTGCCACCTGTGCCAACTCGGGCTGCTTTGAGAGTGCCCATGGTGCTCTGCAAACTGAGACCAGAAACGTGGGGTGCTGGGTTTTGTTTTCCAGGGCAGAAGCCTTTGTCAGTACCAAGTAGGCCCTTGTTCCTTAGGGACAGCCTGGAAGCAAGATTTCCCCGAATATCAAGATGCTGCCCAGGGATATTCTGCCACCTGTGCCAACTCGGGCTGCTTTGAGAGTGCCCACGGAGTTCTTCAAACTGAGACCAGGAACGTGGGTTTGTCGGTGTTGTTTTCCCGGGCAGAAACATTTGCAGGACCAGGTAGGCCCTCGGCCCTTTGGGGGAGGCTGGCACCAGGATTTCCACGAAAATCAAGTTTCCGCCCAGGGACAAGCTGCCACCTTTGCCAACTCACGCTGCTTTGAGAGTGCCCACGGAGCTCTGCAAACTGTGACCAGGACCGTGGGGTGCTGAGTTTTGTTTTCCCGGGCAGAAGTATTTGTCAGTACTAGGTAGGCCCACGGTCTTTCAGGGCCGTCAGCCTGCTGAATTTCCACGAATATCAGGATGCTGCCCAGGGACAAGCTGCCACCTGTGCCAACTCGCGCTGCTTTGAGAGTGCCCATGGATCTCTGCAAACTGAGACCAGAAACGTGGGGTGCTGGGTTTTGTTTTCCAGGGCAGAAGCCTTTGTCAGTACCAGGAGGGTCCTTGTTCCTTATGGGCAGTCTGCCTGCTGGATTTCCACGAATATCAAGATGCTGCCCAGGGACAAGCTGCCACCTGTGCCAACTCGGGCTGCTTTGAGAGTGCCCATGGAGCTCTGCAAACTGGGACCAGGAAAGTGGTGTTCTGAGTATTGTTTTCCCGGTCAGAAGCCTTTGTCAGTGTCAGGTCGGCCCTTGTTCCACAGGGGCAGGCTGCCTGCTGGATTTCCACGAATATCAAGATCCCGCCCAGGGACAAGCTGCCACCTGTGCCAACTCGCGCTGCCTTGAGAGTGCCCATGGAGCTCTGCAAACTGAGACCTGGAACGTGGGGTGGTGGGTTTTGTTTCCCCGGGCAGAAGCCTTTGTCAGTACCAGGTCAGGCCTTGGCCCTTGGGGGCCGGCTGCCTGCAGGATTTCCACAAATATCAAGATGCCGCCCAGGGACAAGCTGCCACCTGTGCCAACTCGGGCTGCTTTGAGAGTGCCCACGGAGCTCTGAAAACTGAGACCAGAAACGTGGGGTGCTGGGTTTTGTTTTCCCTGGGCAGAAGCCTTTGTCAGTACCAGGTCGGCCCTTGGCCCTTGGGGGCCAGCTGCCTGCAGGATTTCCACAAATATCAAGATGCCGCCCAGGGACAAGCTGCCACCTGTGCCAACTCGGGCTGCTTTGAGAGTGCCCACGGTGCTCTGCAAACTGAGATGTGGAACGTGGGGTGGTGGATTTTGTTTCCCTGGGCAGAAGCCTTTGTCAGTACCAGGAAGGCCCTTGTTCCTCAGGGGCAGGCTGCCGGCTGGATTTCCACGAATATCAAGATGCTGCCCAGGGACAAGCTGCCACTTGTGCCAACTCGCGCTGCTTTGAGGGTGCCCACGGAGCTCTGCAAACTGAGACCAGGAAGGTAGGGTTGTGGGTTTTGTTTTCCCGGGCAGAAGCCTTTGTCAGTACCAAGTAGGCCCTTGTTCCTTAGGGGCAGGCTGCCTGCAGGATTTCCACGAATATCAAGATGCTGCCCAGGGACAAGCTGCCACCTGTGCCAACTCGTGCTGCTTTGAGAGTGCCCATGGAGCTCTGCAAACTGAGACCATGAACCTGGGGTGCTGAGTTTTGTTTCTCCGGGCAGAAGTATTTGAAGTGCCAGGTACGCCCTCGGTCCTTAAGGGCAGGCTGCCTGCTGGATTTCCACGAATATCAAGATGCTGCCCAGGGACATGCTGCCACCTGTGCCAACTCGGGCTGCTTTGAGAGTGCCCATGGTGCTCTGCAAACTGAGACCAGAAACGTGGTGTTCTGAGTTTTGTTTTCCCGGGCAGAAGCCTTTGTCAGTACCAGGTTGGCCCTTGGCCCTTGGGGGCCAGCTGCCTGCAGGATTTCCACGAATATCAAAATGCTGCCCAGGGACAAGCTGCCACTTGTGCCAACTTGGGCTGCTTTGAGAGTGCCCACGGAGCTCTTCAAACTGAGAGAAAGTATGTGGGGTTATGGGTTTTGTTTTCCCGGGCAGAAGCCTTTGTCAGTACGAAGTAGGCCCTCATCCCTTAGAGGCAGTCTGCCTGCTGGATTTCCACGCATCTCAAGATGCCACCCAGGGACAAGCTGCCACCTGTGCCAACTCGGGCTGCTTTGAGAGTGCCCATGGAGCTCTGCAAAGTTAGACCAGGAACTTGCCTTGGTGAGTTTTGTTTCCCCGGGCAGAAGCATTTGCAGTACCAGGCAGGCTCTCGGAACTTCAGGGCCGTCTGCCTGCTGGATTTCCACGAATATCAAGATGCTGCCCAGGGACAAGCTGCCACTTGGGCCAACTCGCGCTGCTTTGGGGGTGCCCACGGAGCTCTGCAAACTGAGACCATAACCTAGGGTTGTGGGTTTTGTTTTCTCGGGCAGAAGCCTTTGTCAGTACCAGGTAGGCCCTTGTTCCTTAGGGGCAGGCTGCCTGCTGAATTTCCACGAATATCAAGATGCTGCCCAGGGACAAGCTGCCACCTGTGCCAGCTCGGGCTGCTTTGAGGGTGCCCACGGAGCTCTAAAAACTGAGACAGGGTACATGGGGTTATGGGTTATGTTTCCCCGGGCAGAAGCCATTGTAAGTACCAGGTAGGCCCTCGGCCCTTAGGGGCAGGCTGGCAGCAAGACTTCCACGAATATCAAGATGCCGCCCAGGGACAAGCTGCCACCTGTGCCAACTCACGCTGCTTTGAGAGTGCCCACGGATCTCTTCAAACTGAGCCAAAGTATGTGGGGTTTCGGGTTTTTTTTTCCCGGGCAGAACCCTTTGTCAGTACCAAGTAGGACCTCGGCCCTTAGAGGCAGTCTGCCTGCTGGATTTCCACGCATATCTAGATGCCGCCCAGGAACAAGCTGCCACCTGTGCCAACTTGGGCTGCTTTGAGAGTACCCATGGTGCTCTACAAACAGAAACCAGGAGCGTGGGATGGTGAGTTTTTTTTTTTCCTCGGCAGAAGCCTTTGTGAGTACCAGGTAGGCCCTCGGCCCTTCATGGCTGGCTGCCTGCTGGATTTCCACGAATATCAAGATGCCGCCCAGGGATATTCTGCCACCTGTGCCAACTCGGGCTGCTTTGAGAGTGCCCATGGAGCTCTGCAAACTGAGACCGGGACCGTGGGGTTCTGAGTTTTGTTTTCCCGGCAGAAGCCTTTGTCAGTACCAGGTAGGCCTTCGGCCCTATGGGTCCGGTTGCAGGCTGGATTTCCCCGAATAACAAGATGCCGCCCAGGGACAAGCTGCCACCTGTGCCAACTCGGGCTGCTTTGAGAGTGCCCATGGAGCTCTTCAAACTGTGGCCTGGAACGTCGGGTAGTGTGTCTTGTTTTGCTGGGTAGAAGACTATCTCTGTACTAGGTCGGCCCTCCACCCTTAGCGGCCGGCTCCCCGCTGGATTTGCCCGAATATCACGGTGCCGTCCCGGGTCAAGCTGCCACCTGTGCCAACTCGGGCTGCTTTGAGAGTGCCCATGGAGCTCTACAAACTGAGACCAGCAACGTGGGATGGTGAGCTTTGTTTTTCTGGGAAGAAGCCTTTGTCAGTACCAGGTAGGCCCTCGGCCCTAAGGGGCCTGTTGCCTCCTGGATATCCACAAATATCAAGATGCCTCTCAGGGACAAGCTGCCACTTGGGCCAACTCGCGCTGCTTTGGGGGTACCCACGGAACTCTGCAAACTGAGACTAAGACCTTGGGGTGGTGGGTTTTTTTCTCCTTGGGCAGTATAATGCACAATACCTAGGTGTCCCTAAGCACGTTGATGCTTGGTGCCTGCTCGATTTCTGTATTAATCAGGATGCCATCCAATTAAAGGCTGATAGCTGTGCCAACGTTGGGTGCTTGCACAGTGCCCACAGAGCTCTGCAAACTGAGACCTAGACGGTGAGGTGTTGAGTTTTTTTTCCTGGGCTGTTGCCCGCACAGTACTTTTGTGGCCATTTGGGGCCTGAGACCAGGAAGGTGAGGTGGTGAGTTTGGTTTCCCTGGGAAAAAGCTCACCACATTTTTTGGATGGGCCTTGCGTGCAGGCCCCGGTTGGCTGCTGTAATGCCGCATTGATCAAGATCTAGCTCAGGTACAACCTGCCACCTGTGCCACCTCAGGCTGCTCTCACAGTGCCTGTGGATACAACGCTCTGTTTGACTCTTAGAGGTCTAATTACAAGCTGTGTTTGATAAATTATGAGTGTGGTAAATGAATGTGTTCTAGGAGTGTGAGATCCTTGAAATAGTATAATTTTTGATTTTCTTATGGTTGGAAGATCGTTTTACAAGCATAATGGGAATACTCCTTTTTTTAGGTACTTTTTCTTCTAGAAAGTATACCATAAGTGTTTTCTAATATTAAATGACAGAGCAGCCCGTTGATCCTTTACTGGAAATTTTTCCTATTTTTCAAAAATAACAGAAAAAAGCTCTTGCAAAAATAAGGGGAAAAAATTGCTTTAAAAAGTATTTCATTACAGCTTTTAAAGGCAATTAAAGTGCACCCATTGCTGATGGGAAGCCGATAACTGGTTAAACATGTATTCACTTGTTATGTCTCTCTAAAGAAATCCTCTAACATCAAGCAATTAATCCCTTCCATCATAGTTTTAACCTCTTTCCTAGTTTAAATGTCAATGAAAAACATCATGAAGAACTCCATATGTATCTCTCCGATTCATCTTACATACAAAGCAACTATTTTTCCACCGGTTTGCTTGATGGTCTGCTTACTGCATTCAGCATTTTTTGGCATGCTTTTTTGCTTCTTTCTGCTGTCAATACTGGCCAATACATGCCATCTGCCAATGGTAGGATTTCTCTCACCTAAGCATATGGATTGAATCTTTAAGATCACTTTCGATAAAATGGATAAAAAAGGAGTTGTTTGATTCCACCTAACATTGAGTCTCTTGGTAAAGGTCACCTGGAGAAAAGTTTTTGCTTCTAGAATTCAACTCATGGATTGAAATATTTGAGAAGACTGATAGGCACTGGAGCATGGAGACACCTTCAGCCTCTGTGGATATAAAGCCCAGATTAAAATGATCAATTCTCTCAACTTGATGGACTGTACTGAGCAGAATTCTGACTAGAATCTCTTTCACACATAGAACACCCTGTTCAAGACACATGGTAAGATGAAGCTCACCTCCGGTTCCCTGCAGGTATTTGTATTTCTAATGAGTCTTTGGGATGCCTAGGTGATTTTCAGATGTCTAAAGATGAGACAAAGCCCACGACTTTCTCAAGACCTGGAACCATCTCCCTAGAAGCTGCAAAACACACAATGCCTCACTTGTGTCAAATTTGCCAAAGCAAGGACTAGAGCAAGAACTGGATGCAAAATACTTACACAGAGATGATAGTTTTTAAGATATTCATCAGATATTCTTCACATGGGAAGAGTCTTTGAACTCTTCTGTGATAGAACCCCAAAACTAAATGTTTTTTTTTTCATTGAGCACTCTTCTTGATGCAATTCTTCAACTTGGCATGGCTTAATTCAATAGCATCCAAGTCAGAGAAAAATTGATAAAGGCAGATAGGAAAGAAAATTAGAAATTCGTTACTCAGAGTGTGAGTAGGAAGACAGGGAGCCATTCAAAAGAATAAGGAAACAAAACAGGAGCAGTGAAAATGAGACACATCCTGCATCTTTCCGGCGGGGAAGATGGATTATTTAATTAGTGACAAAATTAGAAGAGCCTGAACATTTGCTGTCCCACAACAGGAACAGAAAAACCATTGGGCACGCACATAATAGCCAAAGAAACATAACAAAGAGAAGGAAATACAGAGAATAGGAAAAAGAAGTAAGACGCTTTTTTCAATCATTGAAATTCAGGTGGTGTATCATTCTAATACACTTTTTTATACAGTAAAAGAGTAGTTATATACAGTCGGGTAAATTGCAGCTATGTATCATTTTTAGACAGGAAATGTTTTCCAAGAAACATGTACCAGATTATATATACAAGTTCCTGACTGCCAAAGAAGAAAGTACAAAACAGCAAACACTTGGGTAAAGTCCCAGGAACCAGAGATCAAGATCTACACCGATATAAGGAGAGCGGTGAGTTTTTCAAGAAGCAAAAGCGAATGCAGCTGACTGTGCTTGTGGATGAAAAGCTGTGGGATTTTTTGCAATTCCATTAAGAGCGCACAAAAGCGCGGTGCTCGGCTGCCTCATGCTTCGCATGCTGCGAGATGCACAGAAATTAAGATGAGCAAGGTTCTTCAGCTTTGCCCTTTTTCAGCAGCTGCGCCACACCGATGGACTGGAATATCTCTCGAGATGTTTTCCTTTCTCAAGAATGTATTGTTGCTGTGTCTTGACCGCACAAGGATAAGTATGAAGAGATCATAGCCATCTCGAAATAAATTCGCCGCTTTATTAAAAAGATAAATGCTTCAACAATGCGCAGCCACGACAAAAATCAGGGCCAAGACTGGGAGACGTTTGCTGTGCTGGCACCCAATTTCTGTCGGCGAAAAGTCATGGAGAAGCTTTTGGCTGGGATGCAGACGACGAGAGAGGCAGAAGACGGAGGTACGGGGCTGTCCGGAGCGAAGTGCCGCTGGTCGGCGTCTTTCGCCCGAAGCACCACACGGGGGCGCACCGAGACCATCACAAGCAGCAGTGCGCGAAGAAGCGGCTCTTTCGCCTTCGCTAGACGGAGAGCCGGCAGCTTGCAGGAGGTGAAGAAGCAAGCCGCACAACAGCAGCATTGTGGGCGCAGCTCTCTTACTGCTGCGGGATGGTGGATTGCCACTCGTATGCCTTTGAAAATCACGTTAGCATGCGAAGGGAAGAAGTTTTTGGACAACTTTGCAATGCATCTTGCTAGTGCTCCTGCAACGCTCCGTGGAAACTCTTGCGGGTCTCTTTGCTCTGCGAGATGCAAAGAACTGGGTGAACTCGTCAAGCAAGATCGGAAGATGTTTGCAGTGCTGGCACACTTTCTCTCTCGGCGAGAAGTCATGGAGAAGCTTTTGGCTAGGATGCAGACGACGAGAGAGGAAGAAGACGGAGGTGCGGAGCTGTCCGGAGCGAAGTGCCGCTGGCCGGCGTCTTTCGCCCGAAGCAGCGCTCCGGAGCGCACCGCCACCGGCACAAGCAGCAGTGCGCGAAGTAGCGGCTCTTTCGCTTTCGCTAGACGGAGAGCCGGCAGCTTGCAGGAGGTGAAGAAGCAAGCCGCACAACAGCAGCCTTGTGTACGCAGCTCTCGAACTGCTGCGGGATGGTGGGTTGCCATTCGTATGCCTATGAAAATCACGTTAGCATGCGAATGGAAGAAGTTTTTTGGCAACTTTGCAATGCATCTTGCTAGTGCTCCTGCAACGCTCCGTGAAACTCTTGCGGGTCTCTTTGCGCTGCGAGATGCAAAGAACTGGGTGAACTCGTCAAGCAAGATCGGAAGATGTTTGCAGAGCTGGCACACTTTCTCTCTCGGCGAGAAGTCATGGAGAAGCTTTTGGCTAGGATGCAGACGACGAGAGAAGCAGAAGACGGAGGTACGGGGCTGTCCGGAGCGAAGTGCCGCTGGCCGGCGTCTTTCGCCCGAAGCAGCGCTCCGGAGCGCACCGCCACCGGCACAAGCAGCAGTGCGCGAAGTAGCGGCTCTTTCGCCTTCGCTAGACGGAGAGCCGGCAGCTTGCAGGAGGTGAAGAAGCAAGCCGCACAACAGCAGCCTTGTGGGCGCAGCTCTCGAACTGCTGCGGGATGGTGGATTGCCACTCGTATGCCTTTTAAAATCACGTTAGCATGCGAATGGAAGAAGTTTTTGGACAACTTTGCAATGCATCTTGCTAGTGCTCCTGCAACGCTCCGTGGAAACTCTTGCGGGTCTCTTTGCGCTGCGAGATGCAAAGAACTGGGTGAACTCGTCAAGCAAGATCGGAAGATGTTTGCAGAGCTAGCACACTTTCTCTCTCGGCGAGAAGTCAGGGAGAAGCTTTTGGCTAGGATGCAGACGACGAGAGAGGCAGAAGACGGAGGTACGGGGCTATCCGGAGCGAAGTGCCGCTGGCCGGCGTCTTTCGCCCGAAGCAGCGCTCCGGAGCGCACCGCCACCGGCACAAGCAGCAGTGCGCGAAGTAGCGGCTCTTTCGCTTTCGCTAGACGGAGAGCCGGCAGCTTGCAGGAGGTGAAGAAGCAAGCCGCACAACAGCAGCATTGTGGGCGCAGCTCTCTTACTGCTGCGGGATGGTGGATTGCCACTCGTATGCCTTTTAAAATCACGTTAGCATGCGAATGGAAGAAGTTCTTGGACAACTTTGCAATGCATCTTGCTAGTGCTCCTGCAACGCTCCGTGGAAACTCTTGCGGGTCTCTTTGCTCTGCGAGATGCAAAGAACTGGGTGAACTCGTCAAGCAAGATAGGAAGATGTTTGCAGTGCTGGCACACTTTCTCTCTCGGCGAGAAGTCATGGAGAAGCTTTTGGCTAGGATGCAGACGACGAGAGAGGCAGAAGACGGAGGTACGGGGCTATCCGGAGCGAAGTGCCGCTGGCCGGCGTCTTTCGCCCGAAGCAGCGCTCCGGAGCGCACCGCCACCGGCACAAGCAGCCGTGCGCGAAGAAGCGGCTCTTTCGCTTTCGCTAGACGGAGAGCCGGCAGCTTGCAGGAGGTGAAGAAGCAAGCCGCACAACAGCAGCATTGTGTGCGCAGCTCTCTTACTGCTGCGGGATGGTGGATTGCCACTCGTATGCCTTTGAAAATCACGTTAGCATGCGAATGGAAGAAGTTTTTGGACAACTTTGCAATGCATCTTGCTAGTGCTCCTGCAACGCTCCGTGGAAACTCTTGCGGGTCTCTTTGCTCTGCGAGATGCAAAGAACTGGGTGAACTCGTCAAGCAAGATCGGTAGATGTTTGCAGTGCTGGCACACTTTCTCTCTCGGGGAGAAGTCATGGAGAAGCTTTTGGCTAGGATGCAGACGACGAGAGAGGCAGAAGACCGAGGTACGGGGCTATCCGGAGCGAAGTGCCGCTGGCCGGCGTCTTTCGCCCGAAGCAGCGCTCCGGAGCGCACCGCCACCGGCACAAGCAGCAGTGCGCGAAGTAGCGGCTCTTTCGCTTTCGCTAGACGGAGAGCCGGCAGCTTGCAGGAGGTGAAGAAGCAAGCCGCACAACAGCAGCCTTGTGTGCGCAGCTCTCTTACTGCTGCGGGATGGTGGATTGCCACTCGTATGCCTTTTAAAATCACGTTAGCATGCGAATGGAAGAAGTTTTTGGACAACTTTGCAATGCATCTTGCTAGTGCTCCTGCAACGCTCCGTGGAAACTCTTGCGGGTCTCTTTGCTCTGCGAGATGCAAAGAACTGGGTGAACTCGTCAAGCAAGATAGGTAGATGTTTGCAGTGCTGGCACACTTTCTCTCTCGGGGAGAAGTCATGGAGAAGCTTTTGGCTAGGATGCAGACGACGAGAGAGGCAGAAGACCGAGGTACGGGGCTATCCGGAGCGAAGTGCCGCTGGCCGGCGTCTTTCGCCCGAAGCAGCGCTCCGGAGCGCACCGCCACCGGCACAAGCAGCAGTGCGCGAAGTAGCGGCTCTTTCGCTTTCGCTAGACGGAGAGCCGGCAGCTTGCAGGAGGTGAAGAAGCAAGCCGCACAACACCAGCCCACTGCGGCTAGCTGGTTGCTAGATTTCCACGAATTTCAAGTTGCCACCAAGGGACAGGCTGCCACCAGTGCCAAGTCAGGCTGCTTGCAGAGTGCCTAAAGAGCTCTGCCAACTGAGACCAGGAACGTGGGCTGGTGAGTTTTGTATTCCGGGGCAGAAGCTGTGTCAGTATCAGGTAGGCTCTCAGTCCTCAGGGGCCGTCTGCCTGCTGGATTTCCGCCAATATCAAGATGCCGCCCAGGGACAAGCTGCCACCTGTGCCAACTCAGGCTGCTTTGAGAGTGCCCATGGAGCTCTGCAAACTGAGACCAGGAACGTGGCGTGGTGGGTTTTCTTTCCCCGGGCAGAAGCCTTTGTCAGTACCAGATAGGCCCTTGGCCCTTTGGGGCGGCTGCTCGCTGGATTTCCGCGAATATCAAGATGCCGCCCAGGGACAAACTGCCACCTGTGCCAATTCGGGCTGCTTTGAGTGTGCCCATGGAGTTCTGCAATCTGAGACCAGGCACGTGGTGTGGTGAGCTTAGTTTACCTGGGCAGAAGCCTTTGTCAGTACCAGGTAGGCCTTCGCCCTTCGGGGCCAGCTGCCTGCTGGGTTTTTGCGAATCTGAAGATGCTGCCCAGGGACAAGCTGCCACCTGTGCCAACTCGCGCTGCCTTGAGAGTGCCCATGGAGCTCTGCAAACTGAGACCATTAACGTGGGTTGGTCTGTTTTGTTTCCCTGGGCAGAAGCATTTGTCAGTACCAGGTAGGCCCTTGGCACTTATGGGCGGCTGCCGGCTGGATTTCCGCCAATATCAAGATGCCGCCCAGGGGCAAGCTGCCACCTGTGCCAACTCGGGCTGCTTTAAGAGTGCCCACAGAGCTCTGCAAACTGAGACCCGGAACGTGGGGTGGTGGGTTTTTTTTTTCCTGGGCAGAAGCCTTTGTCAGTACCAGGTAGGCTCTCAGTCCTTAGGGGCCGTCGGCCTGCCGGATTTCGACGAATATCAAGATGCCGCCCAGGGACAAGCTGCCACCTGTGGCAACTCACGCTGATTTTAGAGTACCCATGGAGCTCTGCCAACTGAGACCATGAACGTGTGTTGGCGAATTTTTTTTACCTGGGCAGAAGCCTTTGTCTGTTCCAGGTAGGCCCACGGCCCTTAGGGGCCGTCTGCCTGCTGGATTTCCGCCAATACCAAGATGCCGCCCAGGGACAAGCTGCCACCTGTGCTAACTCGGTCTGCTTTGAGAGTGCCCATGGAGCTCTGCAAACTGAGATGTGGAACGTGGGGTGGTGGGTTTTGTTTCCCTGGGCAGAAGCCTTTGTCAGTACCAGGAGGGCCCTTGTTCATCAGGGGCAGGCTGGCGGCTCAATTTCCACGAATATCAAGATGCTGCCCAGGGACAAGCTGCCACTTGTGCCAACTCGCGCTGCTTTGAGGGTGCCCACGGAGCTCTGCAAACTGAAACCAGGAACGTAGGATTGTGGGTTTTGTTTTCCCGGGCAGAAGCCTCTCTCAGTGCCAGGTAGGCCCTTGTTCCTTAGGGGCAGGCTGGCAGGAAGATTTCCACGAATATCAAGATGCTGCCCAGGGACAAGCTGCCACCTGTGGCAACTCGGGCTGCTTTGAGAGTGCCCATGGAGCTCTGCAAACTGAGACCATGAACCTGGGGTGCTGAGTTTTGTTTCCCTGGGCAGAAGCATTTGCAGTGCCAGGTAGGCACTTGGTCTTTAAGGGCAGGCAGCCTGCTGGATTTCCATGAATATCAAGATGCTGCCAAAGGACAAGCTGCCACCTGTGCCAACTCGCGCTGCTTTGAGAGTGCCCTTGGAGCTCTGCAAAGTGAGACCAGGAACGTGCGTTGGTGAGTTTTGTTTCCCCTGGCAGAAGCCTTTGTCAGTACCAGGTCAGCCCTTGGCCCTTGGGGGCCAGCTGCCTGCAGGATTTCCACGAATATCAAAATGCTGCCCAGGGACAAGCTGCCACTTGTGCCAACTTGGGCTGCTTTGAGAGTGCCCACGGAGCTCTTCAAACTGAGAGAAAGTATGTGGGGTTATGGGTTTTGTTTTCCCGGGCAGAAGCCTTTGTCAGTACGAAGTAGGCCCTCAGCCCTTAGAGGCATTCTGCCTGCTGGATTTCCACGAATATCAAGATGCCGCCCTGTGACAAGCTGCCACCTGTGCCAACTCGGGCTGCTTTGAGAGTGCCCATGGAGCTCTGCAAACTGAGACCAGGAACTTGCCTTGGTGAGTTTTGTTTCCCCGGGCAGAAGCATTTGCAGTACCAGGCAGGCTCTCGGAACTTCAGGGCCGTCTGCCTGCTGGATTTCCACGAATATCAAGATGCTGCCCAGGGACAAGCTGCCACTTGGGCCAACTCGCGCTGCTTTGAGGGTGCCCACGGAGCTCTGCAAACTGAGACCATAACCTAGGGTTGTGGGTTTTGTTTTCTCGGGCAGAAGCCATTGTAAGTACCAGGTAGTCCCTTGTTCCTTAGGGGCAGGCTGCCTGCTGAATTTCCACGAATATCAAGATGCCGCCCACGGACAAGCTGCCACCTGTGCCAACTCACGCTGCTTTGAGAGTGCCCACGGATCTCTTCAAACTGAGCCAAAGTATGTGTGGTTTCGGGTTTTTTTTTCCCGGGCAGAACCCTTTGTCAGTACCAAGTAGGACCTCGGCCCTTAGAGGCAGTCTGCCTGCTGGATTTCCACGCATATCTAGATGCCGCCCAGGAACAAGCTGCCACCTGTGCCAACTTGGGCTGCTTTGAGAGTACCCATGGTGCTCTACAAACAGAAACCAGGAGCGTGGGATGGTGAGTTTTTTTTTTTCCTCGGCAGAAGCCTTTGTCAGTACCAGGTAGGCCCTCGGCCCTTCATGGCTGGCTGCCTGCTGGATTTCCACGAATATCAAGATGCCGCCCAGGGACAAGCTGCCACCTGTGCCAACTCGGGCTGCTTTGAGAGTGCCCATGGAGCTCTGCAAACTGAGACCGGGGACCGTGGGGTTCTGAGTTTTGTTTTCCCGGCAGAAGCCTTTGTCAGTACCAGGTAGGCCTTCGGCCCTATGGGTCCGGTTGCAGGCTGGATTTCCCCGAATAACAAGATGCCGCCCAGGGACAAGCTGCCACCTGTGCCAACTCGGGCTGCTTTGAGAGTGCCCATGGAGCTCTTCAAACTGTGGCCTGGAACGTCGGGTAGTGTGTCTTGTTTTGCTGGGTAGAAGACTATCTCTGTACTAGGTCGGCCCTCCACCCTTAGCGGCCGGCTCCCCGCTGGATTTGCCCGAATATCACGGTGCCGTCCCGGGTCAAGCTGCCACCTGTGCCAACTCGGGCTGCTTTGAGAGTGCCCATGGAGCTCTACAAACTGAGACCAGCAACGTGGGATGGTGAGCTTTGTTTTTCTGGGAAGAAGCCTTTGTCAGTACCAGGTAGGCCCTCGGCCCTAAGGGGCCTGTTGCCTCCTGGATATCCACAAATATCAAGATGCCTCTCAGGGACAAGCTGCCACCTGTGCTAGCTCTGGCTGCTTTGAGAGTGCCCACGGAACTCTGCAAACTGAGACTAAGACCTTGGGGTGGTGGGTTTTTTTCTCCTTGGGCAGTATAATGCACAATACCTAGGTGTCCCTAAGCACGTTGATGCTTGGTGCCTGCTCGATTTCTGTATTAATCAGGATGCCATCCAATTAAAGGCTGATAGCTGTGCCAACGTTGGGTGCTTGCACAGTGCCCACAGAGCTCTGCAAACTGAGACCTAGACGGTGAGGTGTTGAGTTTTTTTTCCTGGGCTGTTGCCCGCACAGTACTTTTGTGGCCATTTGGGGCCTGAGACCAGGAAGGTGAGGTGGTGAGTTTGGTTTCCCTGGGAAAAAGCTCACCACATTTTTTGGATGGGCCTTGCGTGCAGGCCCCGGTTGGCTGCTGTAATGCCGCATTGATCAAGATCTAGCTCACGTACAACCTGCCACCTGTGCCACCTCAGGCTGCTCTCACAGTGCCTGTGGATACAACGCTCTGTTTGACTCTTAGAGGTCTAATTACAAGCTGTGTTTGATAAATTATGAGTGTGGTAAATGAATGTGTTCTAGGAGTGTGAGATCCTTGAAATAGTATAATTTTTGATTTTCTTATGGTTGGAAGATCGTTTTACAAGCATAATGGGAATACTCCTTTTTTTAGGTACTTTTTCTTCTAGAAAGTATACCATAAGTGTTTTCTAATATTAAATGACAGAGCAGCCCGTTGATCCTTTACTGGAAATTTTTCCTATTTTTCAAAAATAACAGAAAAAAGCTCTTGCAAAAATAAGGGGAAAAAATTGCTTTAAAAAGTATTTCATTACAGCTTTTAAAGGCAATTAAAGTGCACCCATTGCTGATGGGAAGCCGATAACTGGTTAAACATGTATTCACTTGTTATGTCTCTCTAAAGAAATACTCTAACATCAAGCAATTAATCCCTTCCATCATAGTTTTAACCTCTTTCCTAGTTTAAATGTCAATGAAAAACATCATGAAGAACTCCATATGTATCTCTCCGATTCATCTTACATACAAAGCAACTATTTTTCCACCGGTTTGCTTGATGGTCTGCTTACTGCATTCAGCATTTTTTGGCATGCTTTTTTGCTTCTTTCTGCTGTCAATACTGGCCAATACATGCCATCTGCCAACGGTAGGATTTCTCTCACCTAAGCATATGGATTGAATCTTTAAGATCACTTTCGATAAAATGGATAAAAAAGGAGTTGTTTGATTCCACCTAACATTGAGTCTCTTGGTAAAGGTCACCTGGAGAAAAGTTTTTGCTTCTAGAATTCAACTCATGGATTGAAATATTTGAGAAGACTGATAGGCACTGGAGCATGGAGACACCTTCAGCCTCTGTGGATATAAAGCCCAGATTAAAATGATCAATTCTCTCAACTTGATGGACTGTACTGAGCAGAATTCTGACTAGAATCTCTTTCACATATAGAACACCCTGTTCAAGACACATGGTAAGATGAAGCTCACCTCCGGTTCCCTGCAGGTATTTTTATTTCTAATGAGTCTTTGGGATGCCTAGGTGATTTTCAGATGTCTAAAGATGAGACAAAGCCCACGACTTTCTCAAGACCTGGAACCATCTCCCTAGAAGCTGCAAAACACACAATGCCTCACTTGTGTCAAATTTGCCAAAGCAAGGACTAGAGCAAGAACTGGATGCAAAATACTTACACAGAGATGATAGTTTTTAAGATATTCATCAGATATTCTTCACATGGGAAGAGTCTTTGAACTCTTCTGTGATAGAACCCCAAAACTAAATGTTTTTTTTTTCATTGAGCACTCTTCTTGATGCAATTCTTCAACTTGGCATGGCTTAATTCAATAGCATCCAAGTCAGAGAAAAATTGATAAAGGCAGATAGGAAAGAAAATTAGAAATTCGTTACTCAGAGTGTGAGTAGGAAGACAGGGAGCCATTCAAAAGAATAAGGAAACAAAACAGGAGCAGTGAAAATGAGACACATCCTGCATCTTTCGGCGGGGAAGATGGATTATTTAATTAGTGACAAAATTAGAAGAGCCTGAACATTTGCTGTCCCACAACAGGAACAGAAAAACCATTGGGCACGCACATAATAGCCAAAGAAACATAACAAAGAGAAGGAAATACAGAGAATAGGAAAAAGAAGTAAGACGCTTTTTTCAATCATTGAAATTCAGGTGGTGTATCATTCTAATACACTTTTTCATACAGTAAAAGAGTAGTTATATACAGTCGGGTAAATTGCAGCTATGTATCATTTTTAGACAGGAAATGTTTTCCAAGAAACATGTACCAGATTATATATACAAGTTCCTGACTGCCAAAGAAGAAAGTACAAAACAGCAAACACTTGGGTAAAGTCCCAGGAACCAGAGATCAAGATCTACACCGATATAAGGAGAGCGGTGAGTTTTTCAAGAAGCAAAAGCGAATGCAGCTGACTGTGCTTGCGGATGAAAAGCTGTGGGATTTTTTGCAATTCCATTAAGAGCGCACAAAAGCGCGGTGCTCGGCTGCCTCATGCTTCGCATGCTGCGAGATGCACAGAAATTAAGATGAGCAAGGTTCTTCAGCTTTGCCCTTTTTCAGCAGCTGCGCCACACCGATGGACTGGAATATCTCTCGAGATGTTTTCCTTTCTCAAGAATGTATTGTTGCTGTGTCTTGACCGCACAAGGATAAGTATGAAGAGATCATAGCCATCTCGAAATAAATTCGCCGCTTTATTAAAAAGATAAATGCTTCAACAATGCGCAGCCACGACAAAAATCAGGGCCAACACTGGGAGACGTTTGCTGTGCTGGCACCCAATTTCTGTCGGCGAAAAGTCAGGGAGAAGCTTTTGGCTTGGATGCAGACGACGAGAGAGGCAGAAGACGGAGGTACGGGGCTGTCCGGAGCGAAGTGCCGCTGGCCGGCGTCTTTCGCCCGAAGCACCTCACGGAGCGCACCGAGACCGGCACAAGCAGCAGTGCGCGAAGTAGCGGCTCTTTCGCCTTCGCTAGACGGAGAGCCGGCAGCTTGCAGGAGGTGAAGAAGCAAGCCGCACAACAGCAGCATTGTGGGCGCAGCTGTCGAACTGCTGTGGGATGGTGGATTGCCACTCGTATGCCTTTGAAAATCACGTTAGCATGCGAATGGAAGAAGTTTTTGGACAACTTTGCAATGCATCTTGCTAGTGCTCCTGCAACGCTCCGTGGAAACTCTTGCGGGTCTCTTTGCGCTGCGAGATGCAAAGAACTGGTGAACTCGTCAAACAAGATCGGTAGATGTTTGCAGTGCTGGCACACTTTCTCTCTCGGCGAGAAGTCATGGAGAAGCTTTTGGCTAGGATGCAGACGACGAGAGAGGCAGAAGACGGAGGTACGGGGCTGTCCAGAGCGAAGTGCCGCTGGCCGGCGTCTTTCGCCCGAAGCAGCGCTCCGGAGCGCACCGCCACTGGCACAAGCAGCAGTGCGCGAAGTAGCGGCTCTTTCGCTTTCGCTAGACGGGGAGCCGGCAGCTTGCAGGAGGTGAAGAAGCAAGCCGCACAACAGCAGCCTTGTGGGCGCAGCTCTCGAACTGCTGCGGGATGGTGGATTGCCACTCGTATGCCTTTGAAAATCACGTTAGCATGCGAATGGAAGAAGTTTTTGGGACAACTTTGCAATGCATCTTGCTAGTGCTCCTGCAACGCTCCGTGGAAACTCTTGCGGGTCTCTTTGCGCTGCGAGATGCAAAGAACTGGGTGAACTCGTCAAACAAGATCGGTAGATGTTTGCAGTGCTGGCACACTTTCTCTCTCGGCGAGAAGTCATGGAGAAGCTTTTGGCTAGGATGCAGACGACGAGAGAGGCAGAAGACGGAGGTACGGGGCTATCCGGAGCGAAGTGCCGCTGGCCAGCGTCTTTCGCCCGAAGCAGCGCTCCGGAGCGCACCGCCACCGGCACAAGCAGCAGTGCGCGAAGTAGCGGCTCTTTCGCTTTCGCTAGACGGAGAGCCGGCAGCTTGCAGGAGGTGGAGAAGCAAGCCGCACAACAGCAGCCCACTGCGGCTAGCTGGTTGCTAGATTTCCACGAATTTCAAGTTGCCACCAAGGGACAGGCTGCCAGCAGTGCCAAGTCAGGCTGCTTGCAGAGTGCCTAAAGAGCTCTGCCAACTGAGACCAGGAACGTGGGCTGGTGAGTTTTGCATTCCGGGGCAGAAGCTGTGTCAGTATCAGGTAGGCTCTCAGTCCTTAGGGGCCGTCTGCCTGATGGATTTCCGCCAATATCAAGATGCCGCCCAGGGACAAACTGCCACCTGTGCCAATTCGGGCTGCTTTGAGTGTGCCCATGGAGTTCTGCAATCTGAGACCAGGCACGTGGTGTGGTGAGCTTAGTTTACCTGGGCAGAAGCCTTTGTCAGTACCAGGTAGGCCTTCGCCCTTCGGGGCCAGCTGCCTGCTGGGTTTTTGCGAATCTGAAGATGCTGCCCAGGGACAAGCTGCCACCTGTGCCAACTCGCGCTGCCTTGAGAGTGCCCATGGAGCTCTGCAAACTGAGACCATTAACGTGGGTTGGTCTGTTTTGTTTCCCTGGGCAGAAGCATTTGTCAGTACCAGGTAGGCCCTTGGCACTTATGGGCCGGCTGCCGGCTGGATTTCCGCCAATATCAAGATGCCGCCCAGGGGCAAGCTGCCACCTGTGCCAACTCGGGCTGCTTTAAGAGTGCCCACAGAGCTCTGCAAACTGAGACCCGGAACGTGGGGTGGTGGGTTTTTTTTTCCTGGGCAGAAGCCTTTTTCAGTACCAGGTAGGCTCTCAGTCCTTAGGGGCCGTCGGCCTGCCGGATTTCGACGAATATCAAGATGCCGCCCAGGGACAAGCTGCCACCTGTGGCAACTCACGCTGATTTTAGAGTACCCATGGAGCTCTGCAAACTGAGACCATGAACGTGTGTTGGCGAATTTTGTTTACCTGGGCAGAAGCCTTTGTCTGTTCCAGGTAGGCCCACGGCCCTTAGGGGCCGTCTGCCTGCTGGATTTCCGCCAATACCAAGATGCCGCCCAGGGACAAGCTGCCACCTGTGCTAACTCGGTCTGCTTTGAGAGTGCCCATGGAGCTCTGCAAACTGAGATGTGGAACGTGGGGTGGTGGGTTTTGTTTCCCTGGGCAGAAGCCTTTGTCAGTACCAGGTAGGGCCCTTGTTCATCAGGGGCAGGCTGGCGGCTCAATTTCCACGAATATCAAGATGCTGCCCAGGGACAAGCTGCCACTTGTGCCAACTCGCGCTGCTTTGAGGGTGCCCACGGAGCTCTGCAAACTGAGACCAGGAACGTAGGATTGTGGGTTTTGTTTTCCCGGGCAGAAGCGTCTCTCAGTGCCAGGTAGGCCCTTGTTCCTTAGGGGCAGGCTGGCAGGAAGATTTCCACGAATATCAAGATGCTGCCCAGGGACAAGCTGCCACCTGTGCCAACTCGCGCTGCTTTGAGAGTGCCCATGGAGCTCTGAAAACTGAGACCATGAACCTGGGGTGCTGAGTTTTGTTTCCCTGGGCAGAAGCATTTGCAGTGCCAGGTAGGCCCTTGGTCTTTAAGGGCAGGCAGCCTGCTGGATTTCCATGAATATCAAGATGCGGCCAAAGGACAAGCTGCCACCTGTGCCAACTCGCGCTGCTTTGAGAGTGCCCTTGGAGCTCTGCAAAGTGAGACCAGGAACGTGGTTGGTGAGTTTTGTTTCCCCGGGCAGAAGCATTTGTCAGTACCAGGTAGGCCCTCGGAATTTCAGGGCCGACTGCCTGCTGGATTTCCACGAATATCAAGATGCTGCCCAGGGACAAGCTGCCACCTGTGCCAACTCGGGCTGCTTTGAGAGTGCCCATGGAGCTCTGCAAACTGAGACCAGAAACGTGGGTTGTGGGTTTTGTTTCCCCTGGCAGAAGCCTTTGTCAGTACCAGGTCGGCCCTTGGCCCTTGGGGGCCGGCTGCCTGCAGGATTTCCACAAATATCAAGATGCCGCCCAGGGACAAGCTGCCACCTGTGCCAACTCGGGCTGCTTTGAGAGTGCCCATGGAGCTCTGCAAACTGAGATGTGGAACATGGGCTGGTGGGTTTTCTTTCCCCGGGCAGAAGCCTTTGTCAGTACCAGGAGAGTCCTTGTTCCTCAGGGGCAGGCTGCCGGCTGGATTTCCACGAATATCAAGATGCTGCCCAGGGACCAGCTGCCACTTGGGCCAACTCGTGCTGCTATGAGGGTGCCCACGGAGCTCTGCAAACTGAGACCAGGAACGTAGGACTGTGGGTTTTGTTTTCCCGGGCAGAAGCCTCTCTCAGTACCAGGTAGGCCCTTGTTCCTTAGGTGCAGGCTGGCAGCAAGCTTTCCACGAATATCAAGATGCTGCCCAGGGATATTCTGCCACCTGTGCCAACTCGGGCTGCTTTGAGAGTGCCCACGGAGCTCTGCAAACTGAGACCATGAACCTGGGGTGCTGAGTTTTGTTTCTCCGGGCAGAAGCATTTGCAGTGCCAGGTAGGCCCTCGGTCCTTAAACTGGGCAGGCAGCCTGCTGTATTTCCACGAATATCAAGATGCTGCCCAGGGACAAGCTGCCACCTGTGCCAACTCACGCTGCTTTGAGAGTGCCCATGGTGCTCTGCAAACTGAGACCAGAAACGTGGGGTGCTGGGTTTTGTTTTCTAGGGCAGAAGCCTTTGTCAGTACCAAGTAGGCCCTTGTTCCTTAGGGACAGCCTGGAAGCAAGATTTCCCCGAATATCAAAATGCTGCCCAGGGATATTCTGCCACCTGTGCCAACTCGGGCTGCTTTGAGAGTGCCCACGGAGTTCTTCAAACTGAGACCAGGAACGTGGGTTTGTCGGTGTTGTTTTCCCGGGCAGAAACATTTGCAGGACCAGGTAGGCCCTCGGCCCTTTGGGGGAGGCTGGCACCAGGATTTCCACGAAAATCAAGTTTCCGCCCAGGGACAAGCTGCCACCTTTGCCAACTCACGCTGCTTTGAGAGTGCCCACGGAGCTCTGCAAACTGTGACCAGGACCGTGGGGTGCTGAGTTTTGTTTTCCCGGGCAGAAGTATTTGTCAGTACTAGGTAGGCCCACGGTCTTTCAGGGCCGTCAGCCTGCTGAATTTCCACGAATATCAGGATGCTGCCCACGGAGGAGCTGCCACCTGTGCCAACTCGGGCTGCTTTGAGAGTGCCCATGGTGCTCTGCAAACTGAGACCAGAAACGTGGGGTGCTGGGTTTTGTTTTCCAGGGCAGAAGCCTTTGTCAGTACCAGGAGGGTCCTTGTTCCTTATGGGCAGTCTGCCTGCTGGATTTCCACGAATATCAAGATGCTGCCCAGGGACAAGCTGCCACCTGTGCCAACTCGGGCTGCTTTGAGAGTGCCCATGGAGCTCTGCAAACTGGGACCAGGAAAGTGGTGTTCTGAGTATTGTTTTCCCGGTCAGAAGCCTTTGTCAGTGTCAGGTCGGCCCTTGTTCCACAGGGGCAGGCAGCCTGCTGGATTTCCACGAATATCAAGATGCCGCCCAGGGACAAGCTGCCACCTGTGCCAACTCGGGCTGCTTTGAGAGTGCCCATGGAGCTCTGCAAACTGAGACCTGGAACGTGGGGTGGTGGGTTTTGTTTCCCCGGGCAGAAGCCTTTGTCAGTACCAGGTCAGGCCTTGGCCCTTGGGGGCCGGCTGCCTGCAGGATTTCCACAAATATCAAGATGCCGCCCAGGGACAAGCTGCCACCTGTGCCAACTCGGGCTGCTTTGAGAGTGCCCACGGTGCTCTGCAAACTGAGATGTGGAACGTGGGGTGGTGGATTTTGTTTCCCTGGGCAGAAGCCTTTGTCAGTACCAGGAAGGCCCTTGTTCCTCAGGGGCAGGCTGCCGGCTGGATTTCCACGAATATCAAGATGCTGCCCAGGGACAAGCTGCCACTTGTGCCAACTCGCGCTGCTTTGAGGGTGCCCACGGAGCTCTGCAAACTGAGACCAGGAAGGTAGGGTTGTGGGTTTTGTTTTCCCGGGCAGAAGCCTTTGTCAGTACCAGGTAGGCCCTTGTTCCTTAGGGGCAGGCTGCCTGCAGGATTTCCACGAATATCAAGATGCCGCCCAGGGACAAGCTGCCACCTGTGCCAACTCGGGCTGCTTTGAGAGTGCCCATGGAGCTCTGCAAACTGAGACCATGAACCTGGGGTGCTGAGTTTTGTTTCTCCGGGCAGAAGCATTTGAAGTGCCAGGTACGCCCTCGGTCCTTAAGGGCAGGCAGCCTGCTGTATTTCCACGAATATCAAGATGCTGCCCAGGGACAAGCTGCCACCTGTGCCAACTCGCGCTGCTTTGAGAGTGCCCATGGTGCTCTGCAAACTGAGACCAGAAACGTGGTGTTCTGAGTTTTGTTTTCCCGGGCAGAAGCCTTTGTCAGTACCAGGTCGGCCCTTGGCCCTTGGGGGCCAGCTGCCTGCAGGATTTCCACGAATATCAAGATGCTGCCCAGGGACAAGCTGCCACTTGTGCCAACTCGGGCTGCTTTGAGAGTGCCCATGGTGCTCTGCAAACTGAGACCAGAAACGTGGGGTGCTGGGTTTTGTTTTCCAGGGCAGAAGCCTTTGTCAGTACCAGGAGGGTCCTTGTTCCTTATGGGCAGTCTGCCTGCTGGATTTCCACGAATATCAAGATGCTGCCCAGGGACAAGCTGCCACCTGTGCCAACTCGGGCTGCTTTGAGAGTGCCCATGGAGCTCTGCAAACTGGGACCAGGAAAGTGGTGTTCTGAGTATTGTTTTCCCGGTCAGAAGCCTTTGTCAGTGTCAGGTCGGCCCTTGTTCCACAGGGGCAGGCAGCCTGCTGGATTTCCACGAATATCAAGATGCCGCCCAGGGACAAGCTGCCACCTGTGCCAACTCGGGCTGCTTTGAGAGTGCCCATGGAGCTCTGCAAACTGAGACCTGGAACGTGGGGTGGTGGGTTTTGTTTCCCCGGGCAGAAGCCTTTGTCAGTACCAGGTCAGGCCTTGGCCCTTGGGGGCCGGCTGCCTGCAGGATTTCCACAAATATCAAGATGCCGCCCAGGGACAAGCTGCCACCTGTGCCAACTCGGGCTGCTTTGAGAGTGCCCACGGTGCTCTGCAAACTGAGATGTGGAACGTGGGGTGGTGGATTTTGTTTCCCTGGGCAGAAGCCTTTGTCAGTACCAGGAAGGCCCTTGTTCCTCAGGGGCAGGCTGCCGGCTGGATTTCCACGAATATCAAGATGCTGCCCAGGGACAAGCTGCCACTTGTGCCAACTCGCGCTGCTTTGAGGGTGCCCACGGAGCTCTGCAAACTGAGACCAGGAAGGTAGGGTTGTGGGTTTTGTTTTCCCGGGCAGAAGCCTTTGTCAGTACCAGGTAGGCCCTTGTTCCTTAGGGGCAGGCTGCCTGCAGGATTTCCACGAATATCAAGATGCCGCCCAGGGACAAGCTGCCACCTGTGCCAACTCGGGCTGCTTTGAGAGTGCCCATGGAGCTCTGCAAACTGAGACCATGAACCTGGGGTGCTGAGTTTTGTTTCTCCGGGCAGAAGCATTTGAAGTGCCAGGTACGCCCTCGGTCCTTAAGGGCAGGCAGCCTGCTGTATTTCCACGAATATCAAGATGCTGCCCAGGGACAAGCTGCCACCTGTGCCAACTCGCGCTGCTTTGAGAGTGCCCATGGTGCTCTGCAAACTGAGACCAGAAACGTGGTGTTCTGAGTTTTGTTTTCCCGGGCAGAAGCCTTTGTCAGTACCAGGTCGGCCCTTGGCCCTTGGGGGCCAGCTGCCTGCAGGATTTCCACGAATATCAAGATGCTGCCCAGGGACAAGCTGCCACTTGTGCCAACTTGGGCTGCTTTGAGAGTGCCCACGGAGCTCTTCAAACTGAGCCAAAGTATGTGGGATTTCGGGTTTTGTTTTCCCGGGCAGAAGCCTTTGTCAGTACGAAGTAGGCCCTCAGCCCTTAGAGGCAGTCTGCCTGCTGGATTTCCACGAATATCAAGATGCCACCCAGGGACAAGCTGCCACCTGTGCCAACTCGGGCTGCTTTGAGAGTGCCCATGGAGCTCTGCAAAGTTAGACCAGGAACTTGCCTTGGTGAGTTTTGTTTCCCCGGGCAGAAGCATTTGCAGTACCAGGCAGGCTCTCGGAACTTCAGGGCCGTCTGCCTGCTGGATTTCCACGAATATCAAGATGCTGCCCAGGGACAAGCTGCCACTTGGGCCAACTCGCGCTGCTTTGAGGGTGCCCACGGAGCTCTGCAAACTGAGACCATAACCTAGGGTTGTGGGTTTTGTTTTCTCGGGCAGAAGCCTCTCTCAGTACCAGGTAGGCCCTTGTTCCTTAGGGGCAGGCTGCCTGCTGAATTTCCACGAATATCAAGATGCTGCCCAGGGACAAGCTGCCACCTGTGCCAGCTCAGGCTGCTTTGAGGGTGCCCACGGAGCTCTAAAAACTGAGACAGGGTACATGGGGTTATGGGTTATGTTTCCCCGGGCAGAAGCCATTGTAAGTACCAGGTAGGCCCTCGGCCCTTAGGGGCAGGCTGGCAGCAAGACTTCCAGGAATATCAAGATGCCGCCCAGGGACAAGCTGCCACCTGTGCCAACTCACGCTGCTTTGAGAGTGCCCACGGATCTCTTCAAACTGAGCCAAAGTATGTGGGGTTTCGGGTTTTTTTTTCCCGGGCAGAACCCTTTGTCAGTACCAAGTAGGACCTCGGCCCTTAGAGGCAGTCTGCCTGCTGGATTTCCACGCATATCTAGATGCCGCCCAGGAACAAGCTGCCACCTGTGCCAACTTGGGCTGCTTTGAGAGTACCCATGGTGCTCTACAAACAGAAACCAGGAGCGTGGGATGGTGAGTTTTTTTTTTTCCTCGGCAGAAGCCTTTGTCAGTACCAGGTAGGCCCTCGGCCCTTCATGGCTGGCTGCCTGCTGGATTTCCACGAATATCAAGATGCCGCCCAGGGATATTCTGCCACCTGTGCCAACTCGGGCTGCTTTGAGAGTGCCCATGGAGCTCTGCAAACTGAGACCGGGACCGTGGGGTTCTGAGTTTTGTTTTCCCGGCAGAAGCCTTTGTCAGTACCAGGTAGGCCTTCGGCCCTATGGGTCCGGTTGCAGGCTGGATTTCCCCGAATAACAAGATGCCGCCCAGGGACAAGCTGCCACCTGTGCCAACTCGGGCTGCTTTGAGAGTGCCCATGGAGCTCTTCAAACTGTGGCCTGGAACGTCGGGTAGTGTGTCTTGTTTTGCTGGGTAGAAGACTATCTCTGTACTAGGTTGGCCCTCCACCCTTAGCGGCCAGCTCCCCGCTGGATTTGCCCGAATATCACGGTGCCGTCCCGGGTCAAGCTGCCACCTGTGCCAACTCGGGCTGCTTTGAGAGTGCCCATGGAGCTCTACAAACTGAGACCAGCAACGTGGGATGGTGAGCTTTGTTTTTCTGGGAAGAAGCCTTTGTCAGTACCAGGTAGGCCCTCGGCCCTAAGGGGCCTGTTGCCTCCTGGATATCCACAAATATCAAGATGCCTCTCAGGGACAAGCTGCCACCTGTGCTAGCTCTGGCTGCTTTGAGAGTGCCCACGGAACTCTGCAAACTGAGACTAAGACCTTGGGGTGGTGGGTTTTTTTCTCCTTGGGCAGTATAATGCACAATACCTAGGTGTCCCTAAGCACGTTGATGCTTGGTGCCTGCTCGATTTCTGTATTAATCAGGATGCCATCCAATTAAAGGCTGATAGCTGTGCCAACGTTGGGTGCTTGCACAGTGCCCACAGAGCTCTGCAAACTGAGACCTAGACGGTGAGGTGTTGAGGTTTTTTTCCTGGGCTGTTGCCCGCACAGTACTTTTGTGGCCATTTGGGGCCTGAGACCAGGAAGGTGAGGTGGTGAGTTTGGTTTCCCTGGGAAAAAGCTCACCACATTTTTTGGATGGGCCTTGCGTGCAGGCCCCGGTTGGCTGCTGTAATGCCGCATTGATCAAGATCTAGCTCACGTACAACCTGCCACCTGTGCCACCTCAGGCTGCTCTCACAGTGCCTGTGGATACAACGCTCTGTTTGACTCTTAGAGGTCTAATTACAAGCTGTGTTTGATAAATTATGAGTGTGGTAAATGAATGTGTTCTAGGAGTGTGGGATCCTTGAAATAGTATAATTTTTGATTTTCTTATGGTTGGAAGATCGTTTTACAAGCATAATGGGAATACTCCTTTTTTTAGGTACTTTTTCTTCTAGAAAGTATACCATAAGTGTTTTCTAATATTAAATGACAGAGCAGCCTGTTGATCCTTTACTGGAAATTTTTCCTATTTTTCAAAAATAACAGAAAAAAGCTCTTGCAAAAATAAGGGGAAAAAATTGCTTTAAAAAGTATTTCATTACAGCTTTTAAAGGCAATTAAAGTGCACCCATTGCTGATGGGAAGCCGATAACTGGTTAAACATGTATTCACTTGTTATGTCTCTCTAAAGAAATACTCTAACATCAAGCAATTAATCCTTCCATCATAGTTTTAACCTCTTTCCTAGTTTAAATGTCAATGAAAAACATCATGAAGAACTCCATATGTATCTCTCCGATTCATCTTACATACAAAGCAACTATTTTTCCACCGGTTTGCTTGATGGTCTGCTTACTGCATTCAGCATTTTTTGGCATGCTTTTTTGCTTCTTTCTGCTGTCAATACTGGCCAATACATGCCATCTGCCAATGGTAGGATTTCTCTCACCTAAGCATATGGATTGAATCTTTAAGATCACTTTCGATAAAATGGATAAAAAAGGAGTTGTTTGATTCCACCTAACATTGAGTCTCTTGGTAAAGGTCACCTGGAGAAAAGTTTTTGCTTCTAGAATTCAACTCATGGATTGAAATATTTGAGAAGACTGATAGGCACTGGAGCATGGAGACACCTTCAGCCTCTGTGGATATAAAGCCCAGATTAAAATGATCAATTCTCTCAACTTGATGGACTGTACTGAGCAGAATTCTGACTAGAATCTCTTTCACATATAGAACACCCTGTTCAAGACACATGGTAAGATGAAGCTCACCTCCGGTTCCCTGCAGGTATTTTTATTTCTAATGAGTCTTTGGGATGCCTAGGTGATTTTCAGATGTCTAAAGATGAGACAAAGCCCACGACTTTCTCAAGACCTGGAACCATCTCCCTAGAAGCTGCAAAACACACAATGCCTCACTTGTGTCAAATTTGCCAAAGCAAGGACTAGAGCAAGAACTGGATGCAAAATACTTACACAGAGATGATAGTTTTTAAGATATTCATCAGATATTCTTCACATGGGAAGAGTCTTTGAACTCTTCTGTGATAGAACCCCAAAACTAAATGTTTTTTTTTTCATTGAGCACTCTTCTTGATGCAATTCTTCAACTTGGCATGGCTTAATTCAATAGCATCCAAGTCAGAGAAAAATTGATAAAGGCAGATAGGAAAGAAAATTAGAAATTCGTTACTCAGAGTGTGAGTAGGAAGACAGGGAGCCATTCAAAAGAATAAGGAAACAAAACAGGAGCAGTGAAAATGAGACACATCCTGCATCTTTCCGGCGGGGAAGATGGATTATTTAATTAGTGACAAAATTAGAAGAGCCTGAACATTTGCTGTCCCACAACAGGAACAGAAAAACCATTGGGCACGCACATAATAGCCAAAGAAACATAACAAAGAGAAGGAAATACAGAGAATAGGAAAAAGAAGTAAGACGCTTTTTTCAATCATTGAAATTCAGGTGGTGTATCATTCTAATACACTTTTTCATACAGTAAAAGAGTAGTTATATACAGTCGGGTAAATTGCAGCTATGTATCATTTTTAGACAGGAAATGTTTTCCAAGAAACATGTACCAGATTATATATACAAGTTCCTGACTGCCAAAGAAGAAAGTACAAAACAGCAAACACTTGGGTAAAGTCCCAGGAACCAGAGATCAAGATCTACACCGATATAAGGAGAGCGGTGAGTTTTTCAAGAAGCAAAAGCGAATGCAGCTGACTGTGCTTGTGGATGAAAAGCTGTGGGATTTTTTGCAATTCCATTAAGAGCGCACAAAAGCGCGGTGCTCGGCTGCCTCATGCTTCGCATGCTGCGAGATGCACAGAAATTAAGATGAGCAAGGTTCTTCAGCTTTGCCCTTTTTCAGCAGCTGCGCCACACCGATGGACTGGAATATCTCTCGAGATGTTTTCCTTTCTCAAGAATGTATTGTTGCTGTGTCTTGACCGCACAAGGATAAGTATGAAGAGATCATAGCCATCTCGAAATAAATTCGCCGCTTTATTAAAAAGATAAATGCTTCAACAATGCGCAGCCACGACAAAAATCAGGGCCAACACTGGGAGACGTTTGCTGTGCTGGCACCCAATTTCTGTCGGCGAGAAGTCAGGGAGAAGCTTTTGGCTAGGATGCAGACGACGAGAGAGGCAGAAGACGGAGGTACGGGGCTGTCCGGAGCGAAGTGCCGCTGGCCGGCGTCTTTCGCCCGAAGCAGCGCTCCGGAGCGCACCGCCACCGGCACAAGCAGCAGTGCGCGAAGTAGCGGCTCTTTCGCTTTCGCTAGACGGAGAGCCGGCAGCTTGCAGGAGGTGAAGAAGCAAGCCGCACAACAGCAGCATTGTGGGCGCAGCTCTCGAACGGCTGCGGGATGGTGGATTGCCACTCGCATGCCTTTGAAAATCACGTTAGCATGCGAATGGAAGAAGTTTTTGGACAACTTTGCAATGCATCTTGCTAGTGCTCCTGCAACGCTCCGTGGAAACTCTTGCGGGTCTCTTTGCGCTGCGAGATGCAAAGAACTGGGTGAACTCGTCAAACAAGATCGGAAGATGTTTGCAGTGCTGGCACACTTTCTCTCTCGGCGAGAAGTCATGGAGAAGCTTTTGGCTAGGATGCAGACGACGAGAGAGGCAGAAGACGGAGGTACGGGGCTGTCCAGAGCGAAGTGCCGCTGGCCGGCGTCTTTCGCCCGAAGCAGCGCTCCGGAGCGCACCGCCACCGGCACAAGCAGCAGTGCGCGAAGAAGCGGCTCTTTCGCCTTCGGTAGACGGGGAGCCGGCAGCTTGCAGGAGGTGAAGAAGCAAGCCGCACAACAGCAGCCTTGTGGGCGCAGCTCTCGAACTGCTGCGGGATGGTGGATTGCCACTCGTATGCCTTTGAAAATCACATTAGCATGCGAATGGAAGAAGTTTTTGGACAACTTTGCAATGCATCTTGCTAGTGCTCCTGCAACACTCCGTGGAAACTCTTGCGGGTCTCTTTGCGCTGCGAGATGCAAAGAACTGGGTGAACTCGTCAAACAAGATCGGTAGATGTTTGCAGTGCTGGCACACTTTCTCTCTCGGCGAGAAGTCATGGAGAAGCTTTTGGCTTGGATGCAGACGACGAGAGAGGCAGAAGACGGAGGTACGGGGCTGTCCGGAGCGAAGTGCCGCTGGCCGGCGTCTTTCGCCCGAAGCAGCGCTCCGGAGCGCACCGCCACCGGCACAAGCAGCAGTGCGCGAAGTAGCGGCTCTTTCGCTTTCGCTAGACGGAGAGCCGGCAGCTTGCAGGAGGTGAAGAAGCAAGCCGCACAACAGCAGCATTGTGGGCGCAGTTCTCTTACTGCTGCGGGATGGTGGATTGCCACTCGTATGCCTTTGAAAATCACGTTAGCATGCGAATGGAAGAAGTTTTTGGACAACTTTGCAATGCATCTTGCTAGTGCTCCTGCAACGCTCCGTGGAAACTCTTGCGGGTCTCTTTGCTCTGCGAGATGCAAAGAACTGGGTGAACTCGTCAAACAAGATCGGTAGATGTTTGCAGTGCTGGCACACTTTCTCTCTCGGCGAGAAGTCATGGAGAAGCTTTTGGCTTGGATGCAGACGACGAGAGAGGCAGAAGACGGAGGTACGGGGCTGTCCGGAGCGAAGTGCCGCTGGCCGGCGTCTTTCGCCCGAAGCAGCGCTCCGGAGCGCACCGCCACCGGCACAAGCAGCAGTGCGCGAAGAAGCGGCTCTTTCGCTTTCGCTAGACGGAGAGCCGGCAGCTTGCAGGAGGTGAAGAAGCAAGCCGCACAACAGCAGCATTGTGGGCGCAGCTCTCGAACTGCTGCGGAATGGTGGATTGCCACTCGTATGCCTTTGAAAATCACGTTAGCATGCGAATGGAAGAAGTTTTTGGACAACTTTGCAATGCATCTTGCTAGTGCTCCTGCAACACTCCGTGGAAACTCTTGCGGGTCTCTTTGCGCTGCGAGATGCAAAGAACTGGGTGAACTCGTCAAGCAAGATCGGAAGATGTTTGCAGTGCTGGCACACTTTCTCTCTCGGCGAGAAGTGATGGAGAAGCTTTTGGCTTGGATGCAGACGACGAGAGAGGCAGAAGACGGAGGTACGGGGCTATCCGGAGCGAAGTGCCGCTGGCTGGCGTCTTTCGCCCGAAGCAGCGCTCCGGAGCGCACCGCCACCGGCACAAGCAGCAGTGCGCGAAGTAGCGGCTCTTTCGCTTTCGCTAGACGGGGAGCCGGCAGCTTGCAGGAGGTGAAGAAGCAAGCCGCACAACAGCAGCATTGAGGCGCAGCTCTCTTACTGCTGCGGGATGGTGGATTGCCATTAGTATGCCTATGAAAATCACGTTAGCATGCGAATGGAAGAAGTTTTTGGACAACTTTGCAATGCATCTTGCTAGTGCTCCTGCAACGCTCCGTGGAAACTCTTGCGGGTCTCTTTGCGCTGCGAGATGCAAAGAACTGGGTGAACTCGTCAAACAAGATCGGTAGATGTTTGCAGTGCTGGCACACTTTCTCTCTCGGCGAGAAGTCATGGAGAAGCTTTTGGCTTGGATGCAGACGACGAGAGAGGCAGAAGACGGAGGTACGGGGCTGTCCGGAGCGAAGTGCCGCTGGCTGGCGTCTTTCGCCCGAAGCAGCGCTCCGGAGCGCACCGCCACCGGCACAAGCAGCAGTGCGCGAAGTAGCGGCTCTTTCGCTTTCGCTAGACGGAGAGCCGGCAGCTTGCAGGAGGTGAAGAAGCAAGCCGCACAACAGCAGCCTTGTGGGCGCAGCTCTCTTACTGCTGCGGGATGGTGGATTGCCACTCGTATGCCTTTGAAAATCACGTTAGCATGCGAATGGAAGAAGTTTTTGGACAACTTTGCAATGCATCTTGCTAGTGCTCCTGCAACGCTCCGTGGAAACTCTTGCGGGTCTCTTTGCTCTGCGAGATGCAAAGAACTGGGTGAACTCGTCAAACAAGATCGGAAGATGTTTGCAGTGCTGGCACACTTTCTCTCTCGGCGAGAAGTCATGGAGAAGCTTTTGGCTAGGATGCAGACGACGAGAGAGGCAGAAGACGGAGGTACGGGGCTATCCGGAGCGAAGTGCCGCTGGCCGGCGTCTTTCGCCCGAAGCAGCGCGCCGGAGCGCACTGCCACCGGCACAAGCAGCAGTGCGCGAAGTAGCGGCTCTTTCGCTTTCGCTAGACGGAGAGCCAGCAGCTTGCAGGAGGTGAAGAAGCAAGCCGCACAACACCAGCCCACTGCGGCTAGCTGGTTGCTAGATTTCCACGACTTTCAAGTTGCCACCAAGGGACAGGCTGCCACCAGTGCCAAGTCAGGCTGCTTGCAGAGTGCCTAAAGAGCTCTGCCAACTGAGACCAGGAACGTGGGCTGGTGAGTTTTGTATTCCGGGGCAGAAGCTGTGTCAGTATCAGGTAGGCCCTCAGTCCTTAGGGGCCGTCTGCCCGCTGGATTTCCGCCAATATCAAGATGCCGCCCAGGGACAAGCTGCCACTTGTGCCAACTCAGGCTGCTTTGAGTGTGCCCATGGAGTTCTGCAATCTGAGACCAGGCACGTGGTGTGGTGAGCTTAGTTTACCTGGGCAGAAGCCTTTGTCAGTACCAGGTAGGCCTTCGCCCTTCGGGGCCAGCTGCCTGCTGGGTTTTTGCGAATCTGAAGATGCTGCCCAGGGACAAGCTGCCACCTGTGCCAACTCGCGCTGCCTTGAGAGTGCCCATGGAGCTCTGCAAACTGAGACCATTAACGTGGGTTGGTCTGTTTTGTTTCCCTGGGCAGAAGCATTTGTCAGTACCAGGTAGGCCCTTGGCACTTATGGGCCGGCTGCCGGCTGGATTTCCGCCAATATCAAGATGCCGCCCAGGGGCAAGCTGCCACCTGTGCCAACTCGGGCTGCTTTAAGAGTGCCCACAGAGCTCTGCAAACTGAGACCCGGAACGTGGGGTGGTGGGTTTTTTTTTCCTGGGCAGAAGCCTTTGTCAGTACCAGGTAGGCTCTCAGTCCTTAGGGGCCGTCGGCCTGCCGGATTTCGACGAATATCAAGATGCCGCCCAGGGACAAGCTGCCACCTGTGGCAACTCACGCTGATTTTAGAGTACCCATGGAGCTCTGCAAACTGAGACCATGAACGTGTGTTGGCGAATTTTGTTTAACTGGGCAGAAGCCTTTGTCTGTTCCAGGTAGGCCCACGGCCCTTAGGGGCCGTCTGCCTGCTGGATTTCCGCCAATACCAAGATGCCGCCCAGGGACAAGCTGCCACCTGTGCTAACTTGGTCTGCTTTGAGAGTGCCCATGGAGCTCTGCAAACTGAGATGTGGAACGTGGGGTGGTGGGTTTTGTTTCCCTGGGCAGAAGCCTTTGTCAGTACCAGGTAGGCCCTTGTTCCTCAGGGGCAGGCTGGCGGCTCAATTTCCACGAATATCAAGATGCTGCCCAGGGACAAGCTGCCACTTGTGCCAACTCGCGCTGCTTTGAGGGTGCCCACGGAGCTCTGCAAACTGAGACCAGGAACGTAGGATTGTGGGTTTTGTTTTCCCGGGCAGAAGCCTCTCTCAGTACCAGGTATGCCCTTGTTCCTTAGGTGCAGGCTGGCAGCAAGCTTTCCACGAATATCAAGATGCTGCCCAGGGATATTCTGCCACCTGTGCCAACTCGGGCTGCTTTGAGAGTGCCCACGGAGCTCTGCAAACTGAGACCATGAACCTGGGGTGCTGAGTTTTGTTTCTCCGGGCAGAAGCATTTGCAGTGCCAGGTAGGCCCTCGGTCCTTAAGGGCAGGCAGCCTGCTGGATTTCCACGAATATCAAGATGCTGCCCAGGGACAAGCTGCCACCTGTGCCAACTCACGCTGCTTTGAGAGTGCCCATGGTGCTCTGCAAACTGAGACCAGAAACGTGGGGTGCTGGGTTTTGTTTTCCAGGGCAGAAGCCTTTGTCAGTACCAAGTAGGCCCTTGTTCCTTAGGGACAGCCTGGAAGCAAGATTTCCCCGAATATCAAAATGCTGCCCAGGGATATTCTGCCACCTGTGCCAACTCGGGCTGCTTTGAGAGTGCCCACGGAGTTCTTCAAACTGAGACCAGGAACGTGGGTTTGTCGGTGTTGTTTTCCCGGGCAGAAACATTTGCAGGACCAGGTAGGCCCTCGGGCCTTTGGGGGAGGCTGGCACCAGGATTTCCACGAAAATCAAGTTTCCGCCCAGGGACAAGCTGCCACCTTTGCCAACTCACGCTGCTTTGAGAGTGCCCACGGAGCTCTGCAAACTGTGACCAGGACCGTGGGGTGCTGAGTTTTGTTTTCCCGGGCAGAAGTATTTGTCAGTACTAGGTAGGCCCACGGTCTTTCAGGGCCGTCAGCCTGCTGAATTTCCACGAATATCAGGATGCTGCCCACGGAGGAGCTGCCACCTGTGCCAACTCGGGCTGCTTTGAGAGTGCCCATGGTGCTCTGCAAACTGAGACCAGAAACGTGGGGTGCTGGGTTTTGTTTTCCAGGGCAGAAGCCTTTGTCAGTACCAGGAGGGTCCTTGTTCCTTATGGGCAGTCTGCCTGCTGGATTTCCACGAATATCAAGATGCTGCCCAGGGACAAGCTGCCACCTGTGCCAACTCGGGCTGCTTTGAGAGTGCCCATGGAGCTCTGCAAACTGGGACCAGGAAAGTGGTGTTCTGAGTATTGTTTTCCCGGTCAGAAGCCTTTGTCAGTGTCAGGTCGGCCCTTGTTCCACAGGGGCAGGCAGCCTGCTGGATTTCCACGAATATCAAGATGCCGCCCAGGGACAAGCTGCCACCTGTGCCAACTCGGGCTGCTTTGAGAGTGCCCATGGAGCTCTGCAAACTGAGACCTGGAACGTGGGGTGGTGGGTTTTGTTTCCCCGGGCAGAAGCCTTTGTCAGTACCAGGTCAGGCCTTGGCCCTTGGGGGCCGGCTGCCTGCTGGATTTCCACAAATATCAAGATACCGCCCAGGGACAAGCTGCCACCTGTGCCAACTCGGGCTGCTTTGAGAGTGCCCACGGTGCTCTGCAAACTGAGATGTGGAACGTGGGGTGGTGGATTTTGTTTCCCTGGGCAGAAGCCTTTGTCAGTACCAGGAAGGCCCTTGTTCCTCAGGGGCAGGCTGCCGGCTGGATTTCCACGAATATCAAGATGCTGCCCAGGGACAAGCTGCCACTTGTGCCAACTCACGCTGCTTTGAGGGTGCCCACGGAGCTCTGCAAACTGAGACCAGGAAGGTAGGGTTGTGGGTTTTGTTTTCCCGGGCAGAAGCCTTTGTCAGTACCAGGTAGGCCCTTGTTCCTTAGGGGCAGGCTGCCTGCTGGATTTCCACGAATATCAAGATGCTGCCCAGGGACAAGCTGCCACCTGTGCCAGCTCGGGCTGCTTTGAGGGTGCCCACGGAGCTCTAAAAACTGAGACAGGGTACATGGGGTTATGGGTTATGTTTCCCCGGGCAGAAGCCATTGTAAGTACCAGGTAGGCCCTCGGCCCTTAGGGGCAGGCTGGCAGCAAGCTTTCCACGAATATCAAGATGCTGCCCAGGGATATTCTCCCACCTGTGCCAACTCGGGCTGCTTTGAGAGTGCCCACGGAGCTCTGCAAACTGAGACCATGAACCTGGGGTGCTGAGTTTTGTTTCTCCGGGCAGAAGCATTTGAAGTGCCAGGTACGCCCTCGGTCCTTAAGGGCAGGCAGCCTGCTGGATTTCCACGAATATCAAGATGCTGCCCAGGGACAAGCTGCCACCTGTGCCAACTCACGCTGCTTTGAGAGTGCCCATGGTGCTCTGCAAACTGAGACCAGAAACGTGGTGTTCTGAGTTTTGTTTTCCCGGGCAGAAGCCTTTGTCAGTACCAGGTCGGCCCTTGGCCCTTGGGGGCCAGCTGCCTGCAGGAGTTCCACGAATATCAAAATGCTGCCCAGGGACAAGCTGCCACTTGTGCCAACTTGGGCTGCTTTGAGAGTGCCCACGGAGCTCTTCAAACTGAGCCAAAGTATGTGGGGTTTCGGGTTTTGTTTTCCCGGGCAGAAGCCTTTGTCAGTACGAAGTAGGCCCTCAGCCCTTAGAGGCAGTCTGCCTGCTGGATTTCCACGAATATCAAGATGCCACCCAGGGACAAGCTGCCACCTGTGCCAACTCGGGCTGCTTTGAGAGTGCCCATGGAGCTCTGCAAAGTTAGACCAGGAACTTGCCTTGGTGAGTTTTGTTTCCCCGGGCAGAAGCATTTGCAGTACCAGGCAGGCTCTCGGAACTTCAGGGCCGTCTGCCTGCTGGATTTCCACGAATATCAAGATGCTGCCCAGGGACAAGCTGCCACCTTTGCCAACTCACGCTGCTTTGAGAGTGCCCACGGAGCTCTGCAAACTGTGACCAGGACCGTGGGGTGCTGAGTTTTGTTTTCCCGGGCAGAAGTATTTGTCAGTACTAGGTAGGCCCACGGTCTTTCAGGGCCGTCAGCCTGCTGAATTTCCACGAATATCAGGATGCTGCCCACGGAGGAGCTGCCACCTGTGCCAACTCGGGCTGCTTTGAGAGTGCCCATGGTGCTCTGCAAAACTGAGACCAGAAACGTGGGGTGCTGGGTTTTGTTTTCCAGGGCAGAAGCCTTTGTCAGTACCAGGAGGGTCCTTGTTCCTTATGGGCAGTCTGCCTGCTGGATTTCCACGAATATCAAGATGCTGCCCAGGGATAAGC
>NW_024037341.1:39155-53998 GCF_015832195.1 Motacilla alba alba
CAGAAAAACAAAGCTCACCATCCCACGTTGCTGGTCTCAGTTTGTAGAGCTCCATGGGCACTCTCAAAGCAGCCCGAGTTGGCACAGGTGGCAGCTTGACCCGGGACGGCACCGTGATATTCGGGCAAATCCAGCGGGGAGCCGGCCGCTAAGGGTGGAGGGCCGACCTAGTACAGAGATAGTCTTCTACCCAGCAAAACAAGACACATTACCCGACGTTCCAGGCCACGGTTTGAAGAGCTCCATGGGCACTCTCAAAGCAGCCCGAGTTGGCACAGGTGGCAGCTTGTCCCTGGGCGGCATCTTGTTATTCGGGGAAATCCAGCCTGCAACCGGACCCATAGGGCCGAAGGCCTACCTGGTACTGACAAAGGCTTCTGCCGGGAAAACAAAACTCAGAACCCCACGGTCCCGGTCTCAGTTTGCAGAGCTCCATGGGCACTCTCAAAGCAGCCCGAGTTGGCACAGGTGGCAGAATATCCCTGGGCGGCATCTTGATATTCGTGGAAATCCAGCAGGCAGCCAGCCATGAAGGGCCGAGGGCCTACCTGGTACTGACAAAGGCTTCTGCCGAGGAAAAAAAAAAACTCACCATCCCACGCTCCTGGTTTCTGTTTGTAGAGCACCATGGGTACTCTCAAAGCAGCCCAAGTTGGCACAGGTGGCAGCTTGTTCCTGGGCGGCATCTAGATATGCGTGGAAATCCAGCAGGCAGACTGCCTCTAAGGGCCGAGGTCCTACTTGGTACTGACAAAGGGTTCTGCCCGGGAAAAAAAAACCCGAAACCCCACATACTTTGGCTCAGTTTGAAGAGATCCATGGGCACTCTCAAAGCAGCGTGAGTTGGCACAGGTGGCAGCTTGTCCCTGGGCGGCATCTTGATATTCGTGGAAGTCTTGCTGCCAGCCTGCCCCTAAGGGCCGAGGGCCTACCTGGTACTTACAATGGCTTCTGCCCGGGGAAACATAACCCATAACCCCATGTACCCTGTCTCAGTTTTTAGAGCTCCGTGGGCACCCTCAAAGCAGCCCGAGCTGGCACAGGTGGCAGCTTGTCCCTGGGCAGCATCTTGATATTCGTGGAAATTCAGCAGGCAGCCTGCCCCTAAGGAACAAGGGCCTACCTGGTACTGAGAGAGGCTTCTGCCCGAGAAAACAAAACCCACAACCCTAGGTTATGGTCTCAGTTTGCAGAGCTCCGTGGGCACCCCCAAAGCAGCGCGAGTTGGCCCAAGTGGCAGCTTGTCCCTGGGCAGCATCTTGATATTCGTGGAAATCCAGCAGGCAGACGGCCCTGAAGTTCCGAGAGCCTGCCTGGTACTGCAAATGCTTCTGCCCGGGGAAACAAAACTCACCAAGGCAAGTTCCTGGTCTCAGTTTGCAGAGCTCCATGGGCACTCTCAAAGCAGCCCGAGTTGGCACAGGTGGCAGCTTGTCCCTGGGCAGCATCTTGATATTCGTGGAAATCCTGCAGGCAGACTGCCTCTAAGGGCTGAGGGCCTACTTCGTACTGACAAAGGCTTCTGCCCGGGAAAACAAAACCCGAAATCCCACATACTTTGGCTCAGTTTGAAGAGCTCCGTGGGCACTCTCAAAGCAGCGCGAGTTGGCACAGGTGGCAGCTTGTCCCTGGGCAGCATCTTGATATTCGTGGAAATCCAGCAGGCTGCCTGCCCTTAAGGACCGAGGGCGTACCTGGCACTTCAAATGCTTCTGCCCGGAGAAACAAAACTCAGCACCCCAGGTTCATGGTCTCAGTTTGCAGAGCTCCATGGGCACTCTCAAAGCAGCCCAAGTTGGCACAGGTGGCAGCTTGTCCCTGGGCAGCATCTTGATATTTGTGGAAATCCTGCAGGCAGCCTGCCCCTAAGGAACAAGGGCCTACGTGGTACTGACAAAGGCTTCTGCCCTGGAAAACAAAACCCAGCACCCCACGTTTCTGGTCTCAGTTTGCAGAGCACCATGGGCACTCTCAAAGCAGCGTGAGTTGGCACAGTTGGCAGCTTGTCCCTGGGCAGCATCTTGATATTCGTGGAAATACAGCAGGCTGCCTGCCCTTAAGGACCGAGGGCCTACCTGGCACTGCAAATGCTTCTGCCCGGAGAAACAAAACTCAGCACCCCAGGTTCATGGTCTCAGTTTGCAGAGCTCCGTGGGCACTCTCAAAGCAGCCCGAGTTGGCACAGGTGGCAGCTTGTCCCTGGGCAGCATCTTGATATTCGTGAAAAGCTTGCTGCCAGCCTGCACCTAAGGAACAAGGGCATACCTGGTACTGAGAGAGGCTTCTGCCCGGGAAAACAAAACCCACAGTCCTACGTTCCTGGTCTCAGTTTGCAGAGCTCCGTGGGCACCCTCATAGCAGCACGAGTTGGCCCAAGTGGCAGCTGGTCCCTGGGCAGCATCTTGATATTCGTGGAAATCCAGCCGGCAGCCTGCCCCTGAGGAACAAGAGCCGACCTGGTACTGACAAAGGCTTCTGCCCAGGGAAACAAAACCCACCACCCCACGTTCCACATCTCAGTTTGCAGAGCTCCATGGGCACTCTCAAAGCAGACCGAGTTAGCACAGGTGGCAGCTTGTCCCTGGGCGGCATCTTGGTATTGGCGGAAATCCAGCAGGCAGACGGCCCCTAAGGGCCGTGGGCCTACCTGGAACAGACAAAGGCTTCTGCCCAGTTAAACAAAATTCGCCAACACACGTTTATGGTCTCAGTTTGCAGAGCTCCATGGGTACTCTAAAATCAGCGTGAGTTGCCACAGGTGGCAGCTTGTCCCTGGGCGGCATCTTGATATTCGTCGAAATCCGGCAGGCCGACGGCCCCTAAGGACTGAGAGCCTACCTGGTACTGACAAAGGCTTCTGCCCAGGAAAAAAAAACCCATAACCCCACGTTCCGGGTCTCAGTTTGCAGAGCTCTGTGGGCACTCTTAAAGCAGCCCGAGTTTGCACAGGTGGCAGCTTGCCCCTGGGCGGCATCTTGATATTGGCGGAAATCCAGCCGGCAGCCGGCCCATAAGTGCCAAGGGCCGACCTGGTACTGACAAATGCTTCTGCCCAGGGAAACAAAACAGACCAACCCACCTTAATGGTCTCAGTTTGCAGAGCTCCATGGGCACTCTCAAGGCAGCGCGAGTTGGCACAGGTGGCAGCTTGTCCCTGGGCAGCATCTTCAGATTCGCAAAAACCCAGCAGGCAGCTGGCCCCGAAGGGCGAAGGCCTACCTGGTACTGACAAAGGCTACTGCCCAGGTAAACTAAGCTCACCACGCCACGTTCCTGGTCTCAGTTTGCAGAGCTCCATGGGCACTCTCAAAGCAGCCTGAGTTGGCACAGGTGGCAGCTTGTCCCTGGGCGGCATCTTGATATTGGCGGAAATCCAGCAGGCAGACGGCCCCTAAGGACTGAGGGCCTACCTGATACTGACACAGCTTCTGCCCCGGAATACAAAACTCACCAGCCCACGTTCCTGGTCTCAGTTGGCAGAGCTCTTTAGGCACTCTGCAAGCAGCCTGACTTGGCACTGGTGGCAGCCTGTCCCTTGGTGGCAACTTGAAATTCGTGGAAATCTAGCAACCGGCTAGCCGCAGTGGGCTGCTGTTGTGCGGCTTGCTTCTTCACCTCCTGCAAGCTGCCGGCTCTCCGTCTAGCGAAAGCGAAAGAGCCGCTACTTCGCGCACTGCTGCTTGTGCCGGTGGCGGTGCGCTCCGGAGCGCTGCTTCGGGCGAAAGACGCCGGCCAGCGGCACTTCGCTCCGGACAGCCCCGTACCTCCGGCTTCTGCCTCTCTCGTCGTCTGCATCCTAGCCAAAAGCTTCTCCGTGACTTCTCGCCGAGAGAGAAAGTGTGCCAGCACTGCAAACATCTTCCGATCTTGCTTGACGAGTTCACCCAGTTCTTTGCATCTCGCAGCGCAAAGAGACCCGCAAGAGTTTCCACGGAGTGTTGCAGGAGCACTAGCAAGATGCATTGCAAAGTTGTCCAAAAACTTCTTCCATTCGCATGCTAACGTGATTTTCAAAGGCATACGAGTGGCAATCCACCATCCCGCAGCTGTAAGAGAGCTGCGCCCACAATGCTGCTGTTGTGCGGCTTGCTTCTTCACCTCCTGCAAGCTGCCGGCTCTCCGTCTACCGAAGGCGAAAGAGCCGCTACTTCGCGCACTGCTGCTTGTGCCGGTGGCGGTGCGCTCCGGAGCGCTGCTTCGGGCGAAAGACGCCGGCCAGCGGCACTTCGCTCCGGACAGCCCCGTACCTCCGTCTTCTGCCTCTCTCGTCGTCTGCATCCTAGCCAAAAGCTTCTCCATGACTTCTCGCCGAGAGAGAAAGTGTGCCAGCACTGCAAACATCTTCCGATCTTGCTTGACGAGTTCACCCAGTTCTTTGCATCTCGCAGCGCAAAGAGACCTGCAAGAGTTTCCACGGAGCGTTGCAGGAGCACTAGCAAGATGCATTGCAAAGTTGCCAAAAAACTTCTTCCATTCGCATGCTAACGTGATTTTCATAGGCATACGAATGGCAATCCACCATCCCGCAGCAGTAAGAGAGCTGCGCCCACAATGCTGCTGTTGTGCGGCTTGCTTCTTCACCTCCTGCAAGCTGCCGGCTCTCCGTCTAGCGAAAGCGAAAGAGCCGCTACTTCGCGCACTGCTGCTTGTGCCGGTGGCGGTGCGCTCCGGAGCGCTGCTTCGGGCGAAAGACGCCGGCCAGCGGCACTTCGCTCCGGACAGATCCGTACCTCCGTCTTCTGCCTCTCTCGTCGTCTGCATTTTAGCCAAAAGCTTCTCCATGACTTCTCGCCGAGAGAGAAAGTGTGCCAGCACTGCAAACATCTTCCGATCTTGCTTGACGAGTTCACCCAGTTCTTTGCATCTCGCAGCGCAAAGAGACCCGCAAGAGTTTCCACGGAGTGTTGCAGGAGCACTAGCAAGATGCATTGCAAAGTTGTCCAAAAACTTCTTCCATTCGCATGCTAACGTGATTTTCAAAGGCATACGAGTGGCAATCCACCATCCCGCAGCAGTAAGAGAGCTGCGCCCACAATGCTGCTGTTGTGCGGCTTGCTTCTTCACCTCCTGCAAGCTGCCGGCTCTCCGTCTACCGAAGGCGAAAGAGCCGCTACTTCGCGCACTGCTGCTTGTGCCGGTGGCGGTGCGCTCCGGAGCGCTGCTTCGGGCGAAAGACGCCGGCCAGCGGCACTTCGCTCCGGACAGCCCCGTACCTCCGTCTTCTGCCTCTCTCGTCGTCTGCATCCTAGCCAAAAGCTTCTCCATGACTTCTCGCCGAGAGAGAAAGTGTGCCAGCACTGCAAACATCTACCGATCTTGTTTGACGAGTTCACCCAGTTCTTTGCATCTCGCAGCTCAAAGAGACCCGCAAGAGTTTCCACGGAGCGTTGCAGGAGCACTAGCAAGATGCATTGCAAAGTTGTCCAAAAACTTCTTCCATTCGCATGCTAACGTGATTTTCATAGGCATACGAATGGCAATCCACCATCCCGCAGCAGTTCGAGAGCTGCGCACACAAGGCTGCTGTTGTGCGGCTTGCTTCTTCACCTCCTGCAAGCTGCCGGCTCTCCGTCTAGCGAAAGCGAAAGAGCCGCTACTTCGCGCACTGCTGCTTGTGCCGGTGGCGGTGCGCTCCGGAGCGCTGCTTCGGGCGAAAGACGCCGGCCAGCGGCACTTCGCTCCGGACAGCCCCGTACCTCCGTCTTCTGCCTCTCTCGTCGTCTGCATCCTAGCCAAAAGCTTCTCCATGACTTCTCGCCGAGAGAGAAAGTGTGCCAGCACTGCAAACATCTTCCGATCTTGCTTGACGAGTTCACCCAGTTCTTTGCATCTCGCAGCGCAAAGAGACCCGCAAGAGTTTCCACGGAGCGTTGCAGGAGCACTAGCAAGATGCATTGCAAAGTTGTCCAAAAACTTCTTCCATTCGCATGCTAACGTGATTTTCAAAGGCATACGAGTGGCAATCCACCATCCCGCAGCAGTTCGACAGCTGCGCACACAAGGCTGCTGTTGTGCGGCTTGCTTCTTCACCTCCTGCAAGCTGCCGGCTCTCCGTCTAGCGAAGGCGAAAGAGCCGCTTCTTCGCGCACTGCTGCTTGTGCCGGTGGCGGTGCGCTCCGGAGCGCTGCTTCGGGCGATAGACGCCCGCGAGCGGCACTTCGCTCCGGACAGCTCCGTACCTCCGTCTTCTGCCTCTCTCGTCGTCTGCATCCTAGCCTAAAGCTTCTCCATGACTTCTCGCCGAGAGAGAAAGTGTGCCAGCACTGCAAACATCTTCCGATCTTGCTTGACGAGTTCACCCAGTTCTTTGCATCTCGCAGCTCAAAGAGACCCGCAAGAGTTTCCACGGAGCGTTGCAGGAACACTAGCAAGATGCATTGCAAAGTTGTCCAAAAACTTCTTCCATTCGCATGCTAACGTGATTTTCAAAGGCATACGAGTGGCAATCCACCATCCCGCAGCAGTAAGAGAGCTGCGCCCACAATGCTGCTGTTGTGCGGCTTGCTTCTTCACCTCCTGCAAGCTGCCGGCTCTCCGTCTAGCGAAAGCGAAAGAGCCGCTACTTCGCGCACTGCTGCTTGTGCCGGTGGCGGTGCGCTCCGGAGCGCTGCTTCGGGCGAAAGACGCCGGCCAGCGGCACTTCGCTCCGGACAGCCCCGTACCTCCGGCTTCTGCCTCTCTCGTCGTCTGCATCCTAGCCAAAAGCTTCTCCATGACTTCTCGCCGAGAGAGAAAGTGTGACAGCACTGCAAACATCTTCCGATCTTGCTTGACGAGTTCACCCAGTTCTTTGCATCTCGCAGCTCAAAGAGACCCGCAAGAGTTTCCACGGAGCGTTGCAGGAGCACTAGCAAGATGCATTGCAAAGTTGTCCAAAAACTTCTTCCATTCGCATGCTAACGTGATTTTCAAAGGCATACGAGTGGCAATCCACCATCCAGCAGCAGTTCGACAGCTGCGCACACAAGGCTGCTGTTGTGCGGCTTGCTTCTTCACCTCCTGCAAGCTGCCGGCTCTCCGTCTAGCGAAGGCGAAAGAGCCGCTTCTTCGCGCACTGCTGCTTGTGCCGGTGGCGGTGCGCTCCGGAGCGCTGCTTCGGGCGATAGACGCCCGCGAGCGGCACTTCGCTCCGGACAGCTCCGTACCTCCGCCTTCTGCCTCTCTCGTCGTCTGCATTCTAGCCTAAAGCTTCTCCATGACTTCTCGCCGAGAGAGAAAGTGTGCCAGCACTGCAAACATCTTCCGATCTTGTTTGACGAGTTCACCCAGTTCTTTGCATCTCGCAGCGCAAAGAGACCCGCAAGAGTTTCCACAGAGTGTTGCAGGAGCACTAGCAAGATGCATTGCAAAGTTGTCCAAAAACTTCTTCCATTCGCATGCTAACGTGATTTTCAAAGGCATACGAGTGGCAAACCACCATCCCGCAGCAGTTCGAGAGTTGCGCCCACAAGGCTGCTGTTGTGCGGCTTGCTTCTTCACCTCCTGCAAGCTGCCGGCTCTCCGTCTAGCGAAGGCGAAAGAGCCGCTTCTTCGCGCACTGCTGCTTGTGCCGGTGGCGGTGCGCTCCGGAGCGCTGCTTCGGGCGAAAGACGCCGGCCAGCGGCACTTCGCTCCGGACAGCCCCGTACCTCCGTCTTCTGCCTCTCTCGTCGTCTGCATCCTAGCCAAAAGCTTCTCCATGACTTCTCGCCGAGAGAGAAAGTGTGCCAGCACTGCAAACATCTTCCGATCTTGTTTGACGAGTTCACCCAGTTCTTTGCATCTCGCAGCGCAAAGAGACCCGCAAGAGTTTCCACGGAGCGTTGCAGGAGCACTAGCAAGATGCATTGCAAAGTTGCCAAAAAACTTCTTCCATTCGCATGCTAACGTGATTTTCATAGGCATACGAATGGCAATCCACCATCCCGCAGCAGTAAGAGAGCTGCGCCCACAATGCTGCTGTTGTGCGGCTTGCTTCTTCACCTCCTGCAAGCTGCCGGCTCTCCGTCTAGCGAAGGCGAAAGAGCCGCTTCTTCGCGCACTGCTGCTTGTGCCGGTGGCGGTGCGCTCCGGAGCGCTGCTTCGGGCGAAAGACGCCGGCCAGCGGCACTTCGCTCCGGACAGCCCCGTACCTCCGTCTTCTGCCTCTCTCGTCGTCTGCATCCTAGCCAAAAGCTTCTCCATGACTTCTCGCCGAGAGAGAAAGTGTGCCAGCACTGCAAACATCTTCCGATCTTGTTTGACGAGTTCACCCAGTTCTTTGCATCTCGCAGCGCAAAGAGACCCGCAAGAGTTTCCACGGAGCGTTGCAGGAGCACTAGCAAGATGCATTGCAAAGTTGTCCAAAAACTTCTTCCATTCGCATGCTAACGTGATTTTCATAGGCATACGAATGGCAATCCACCATCCCGCAGCAGTTCGACAGCTGCGCACACAAGGCTGCTGTTGTGCGGCTTGCTTCTTCACCTCCTGCAAGCTGCCGGCTCTCCGTCTAGCGAAGGCGAAAGAGCCGCTTCTTCGCGCACTGCTGCTTGTGCCGGTGGCGGTGCGCTCCGGAGCGCTGCTTCGGGCGATAGACGCCCGCGAGCGGCACTTCGCTCCGGACAGCTCCGTACCTCCGTCTTCTGCCTCTCTCGTCGTCTGCATTCTAGCCTAAAGCTTCTCCATGACTTCTCGCCGAGAGAGAAAGTGTGCCAGCACTGCAAACATCTTCCGATCTTGTTTGACGAGTTCACCCAGTTCTTTGCATCTCGCAGCGCAAAGAGACCCGCAAGAGTTTCCACGGAGCGTTGCAGGAGCACTAGCAAGATGCATTGCAAAGTTGTCCAAAAACTTCTTCCATTCGCATGCTAACGTGATTTTCAAAGGCATACGAGTGGCAATCCACCATCCCGCAGCAGTTGGAGAGTTGAGCCCACAAGGCTGCTGTTGTGCGGCTTGCTTCTTCACCTCCTGCAAGCTGCCGGCTCTCCGTCTAGCGAAGGCGAAAGAGCCGCTTCTTCGCGCACTGCTGCTTGTGCCGGTGGCGGTGCGCTCCGGAGCGCTGCTTCGGGCGAAAGACGCCGGCCAGCGGCACTTCGCTCCGGACAGCCCCGTACCTCCGTCTTCTGCCTCTCTCGTCGTCTGCATCCTAGCCAAAAGCTTCTCCATGACTTCTCGCCGAGAGAGAAAGTGTGCCAGCACTGCAAACATCTTCCGATCTTGCTTGACGAGTTCACCCAGTTCTTTGCATCTCGCAGCGCAAAGAGACCTGCAAGAGTTTCCACGGAGCGTTGCAGGAGCACTAGCAAGATGCATTGCAAAGTTGCCAAAAAACTTCTTCCATTCGCATGCTAACGTGATTTTCATAGGCATACGAATGGCAATCCACCATCCCGCAGCAGTAAGAGAGCTGCGCCCTTAATGCTGCTGTTGTGCGGCTTGCTTCTTCACCTCCTGCAAGCTGCCGGCTCTCCGTCTAGCGAAAGCGAAAGAGCCGCTACTTCGCGCACTGCTGCTTGTGCCGGTGGCGGTGCGCTCCGGAGCGCTGCTTCGGGCGAAAGACGCCGGCCAGCGGCACTTCGCTCCGGATAGCCCCGTACCTCCGTCTTCTGCCTCTCTCGTCGTCTGCATCCTAGCCAAAAGCTTCTGCATGACTTCTCGCCGAGAGAGAAAGTGTGCCAGCACTGCAAACATCTTCCGATCTTGCTTGACGAGTTCACCCAGTTCTTTGCATCTCGCAGCTCAAAGAGACCCGCAAGAGTTTCCACGGAGCGTTGCAGGAGCACTAGCAAGATGCATTGCAAAGTTGTCCAAAAACTTCTTCCATTCGCATGCTAACGTGATTTTCAAAGGCATGCGAGTGGCAATCCACCATCCCGCAGCAGTTCGAGAGCTGCGCCCACAATGCTGCTGTTGTGCGGCTTGCTTCTTCACCTCCTGCAAACTGCCGGCTCTCCGTCTAGCGAAAGCGAAAGAGCCGCTACTTCGCGCACTGCTGCTTGTGCCGGTGGCGGTGCGCTCCGGCGCGCTGCTTCGGGCGAAAGACGCCGGCCAACGGCACTTCGCTCCGGACAGCCCCGTACCTCCGTCTTCTGCCTCTCTCGTCGTCTGCATCCAAGCCAAAAGCTTCTCCATGACTTTTCGCCGACAGAAATTGGGTGCCAGCACAGCAAACGTCTCCCAGTCTTGGCCCTGATTTTTGTCGTGGCTGCGCATTGTTGAAGCATTTATCTTTTTAATAAAGCGGCGAATTTATTTCGAGATGGCTATGATCTCTTCATACTTATCCTTGTGCGGTCAAGACACAGCAACAATACATTCTTGAGAAAGGAAAACATCTCGAGAGATAGTCCAGTCCATCGGTGTGGCGCAGCTGCTGAAAAAGGGCAAAGCTGAAGAACCTTGCTCATCTTAATTTCTGTGCATCTCGCAGCATGCGAAGCATGAGGCAGCCGAGCACCGCGCTTTTGTGCGCTCTTAATGGAATTGCAAAAAATCCCACAGCTTTTCATCCACAAGCACAGTCAGCTGCATTCGCTTTTGCTTCTTGAAAAACTCACCGCTCTCCTTATATCGGTGTAGATCTTGATCTCTGGTTCCTGGGACTTTACCCAAGTGTCTGCTGTTTTGTACTTTCTTCTTTGGCAGTCAGGAACTTGTATATATAATCTGGTACATGTTTCTTGGAAAACATTTCCTGTCTAAAAATGATACATAGCTGCAATTTACCCGACTGTATATAACTACTCTTTTACTGTATAAAAAAGTGTATTAGAATGATACACCACCTGAATTTCAATGATTGAAAAAAGCGTCTTAATTCTTTTTCCTATTCTCTGTATTTCCTTCTCTTTGTTATGTTTCTTTGGCTATTATGTGCGTGCCCAATGGTTTTTCTGTTCCTGTTGTGGGACAGCAAATGTTCAGGCTCTTCTAATTTTGTCACTAATTAAATAATCCATCTTCCCCGCCGGAAAGATGCAGGATGTGTCTCATTTTCACTGCTCCTGTTTTGTTTCCTTATTCTTTTGAATGGCTCCCTGTCTTCCTACTCACACTCTGAGTAACGAATTTCTAATTTTCTTTCCTATCTGCCTTTATCAATTTTTCTCTGACTTGGATGCTATTGAATTAAGCCATGCCAAGTTGAAGAATTGCATCAAGAAGAGTGCTCAATGAAAAAAAAAACATTTAGTTTTGGGGTTCTATCACAGAAGAGTTCCAAGACTCTTCCCATGTGAAGAATATCTGATGAATATCTTAAAAACTATCATCTCTGTGTAAGTATTTTGCATCCAGTTCTTGCTCTAGTCCTTGCTTTGGCAAACTTGACACAAGTGAGGCATTGTGTGTTTTGCAGCTTCTAGGGAGATGGTTCCAGGTCTTGAGAAAGTCGTGGGCTTTGTCTCATCTTTAGACATCTGAAAATCACCTAGGCATCCCAAAGACTCATTAGAAATACAAATACCTGCAGGGAACCGGAGGTGAGCTTCATCTTACCATGTGTCTTGAACAGGGTGTTCTATGTGTGAAAGAGATTCTAGTCAGAATTCTGCTCAGTACAGTCCATCAAGTTGAGAGAATTGATCATTTTAATCTGGGCTTTATATCCACAGAGGCTGAAGGTGTCTCCATGCTCCAGTGCCTATCAGTCTTCTCAAATATTTCAATCCATGAGTTGAATTCTAGAAGCAAAAACTTTTCTCCAGGTGACCTTTACCAAGAGACTCAATGTTAGGTGGAATCAAACAACTCCTTTTTTATCCATTTTATCGAAAGTGATCTTAAAGATTCAATCCATATGCTTAGGTGAGAGAAATCCTACCATTGGCAGATGGCATGTATTGGCCAGTATTGACAGCAGAAAGAAGCAAAAAAGCATGCCAAAAAATGCTGAATGCAGTAAGCAGACCATCAAGCAAACCGGTGGAAAAATAGTTGCTTTGTATGTAAGATGAATCGGAGAGATACATATGGAGTTCTTCATGATGTTTTTCATTGACATTTAAACTAGGAAAGAGGTTAAAACTATGATGGAAGGGATTAATTGCTTGATGTTAGAGTATTTCTTTAGAGAGACATAACAAGTGAATACATGTTTAACCAGTTATCGGCTTCCCATCAGCAATGGGTGCACTTTAATTGCCTTTAAAAGCTGTAATGAAATACTTTTTAAAGCAATTTTTTCCCCTTATTTTTGCAAGAGCTTTTTTCTGTTATTTTTGAAAAATAGGAAAAATTTCCAGTAAAGGATCAACGGGCTGCTCTGTCATTTAATATTAGAAAACACTTATGGTATACTTTCTAGAAGAAAAAGTACCTAAAAAAAGGAGTATTCCCATTATGCTTGTAAAACGATCTTCCAACCATAAGAAAATCAAAAATTATACTATTTCAAGGATCTCACACTCCTAGAACACATTCATTTACCACACTCATAATTTATCAAACACAGCTTGTAATTAGACCTCTAAGAGTCAAACAGAGCGTTGTATCCACAGGCACTGTGAGAGCAGCCTGAGGTGGCACAGGTGGCAGGTTGTACGTGAGCTAGATCTTGATCAATGCGGCATTACAGCAGCCAACCGGGGCCTGCACGCAAGGCCCATCCAAAAAATGTGGTGAGCTTTTTCCCAGGGAAACCAAACTCACCACCTCACCTTCCTGGTCTCAGGCCCCAAATGGCCACAAAAGTACTGTGCGGGCAACAGCCCAGGAAAAAAAACTCAACACCTCACCGTCTAGGTCTCAGTTTGCAGAGCTCTGTGGGCACTGTGCAAGCACCCAACGTTGGCACAGCTATCAGCCTTTAATTGGATGGCATCCTGATTAATACAGAAATCGAGCAGGCACCAAGCATCAACGTGCTTAGGGACACCTAGGTATTGTGCATTATACTGCCCAAGGAGAAAAAAACCCACCACCCCAAGGTCTTAGTCTCAGTTTGCAGAGTTCCGTGGGCACTCTCAAAGCAGCCAGAGCTAGCACAGGTGGCAGCTTGTCCCTGAGAGGCATCTTGATATTTATGGATATCCAGGAGGCAACAGGCCCCTTAGGGCCGAGGGCCTACCTGGTACTGACAAAGGCTTCTTCCCAGAAAAACAAAGCTCACCATCCCACGTTGCTGGTCTCAGTTTGTAGAGCTCCATGGGCACTCTCAAAGCAGCCCGAGTTGGCACAGGTGGCAGCTTGACCCGGGACGGCACCGTGATATTCGGGCAAATCCAGCGGGGAGCCGGCCGCTAAGGGTGGAGGGCCGACCTAGTACAGAGATAGTCTTCTACCCAGCAAAACAAGACACATTACCCGACGTTCCAGGCCACGGTTTGAAGAGCTCCATGGGCACTCTCAAAGCAGCCCGAGTTGGCACAGGTGGCAGCTTGTCCCTGGGCAGCATCTTGTTATTCGTGGAAATCCAGCCTGCAACCGGACCCATAGGGCCGAAGGCCTACCTGGTACTGACAAAGGCTTCTGCCGGGAAAACAAAACTCAGAACCCCACGGTCCCGGTCTCAGTTTGCAGAGCTCCATGGGCACTCTCAAAGCAGCCCGAGTTGGCACAGGTGGCAGAATATCCCTGGGCGGCATCTTGATATTCGTGGAAATCCAGCAGGCAGCCAGCCATGAAGGGCCGAGGGCCTACCTGGTACTGACAAAGGCTTCTGCCGACGAAAAAAAAAAACTCACCATCCCACGCTCCTGGTTTCTGTTTGTAGAGCACCATGGGTACTCTCAAAGCAGCCCAAGTTGGCACAGGTGGCAGCTTGTTCCTGGGCGGCATCTAGATATGCGTGGAAATCCAGCAGGCAGACTGCCTCTAAGGGCCGAGGTCCTACTTGGTACTGACAAAGGGTTCTGCCCGGGAAAAAAAACCCGAAACCCCACATACTTTGGCTCAGTTTGAAGAGATCCGTGGGCACTCTCAAAGCAGCGTGAGTTGGCACAGGTGGCAGCTTGTCCCGGGGCGGCATCTTGATATTCGTGGAAGTCTTGCTGCCAGCCTGCCCCTAAGGGCCGAGGGCCTACCTGGTACTTACAATGGCTTCTGCCCGGGGAAACATAACCCATAACCCCATGTACCCTGTCTCAGTTTTTAGAGCTCCGTGGGCACCCTCAAAGCAGCCCGAGCTGGCACAGGTGGCAGCTTGTCCCTGGGCGGCATCTTGATATTCGTGGAAATCCTGCAGGCAGCCGGCCCCCAAGGGCCAAGGGCCTACACGGTACTGACAAAGGCTTCTGCTCTGGAAAACAAAACCCAGCACCCCACGTTTCTGGTCTCAGTTTGCAGAGCACCATGGGCACTCTCAAAGCAGCCCGAGTTGGCACAGGTGGCAGCTTGTCCTTTGGCAGCATCTTGATATTCATGGAAATCCAGCAGGCTGCCTGCCCTTAAAGACCAAGGGCCTACCTGGCACTGCAAATGTTTCTGCCCAGAGAAACAAAACTCAGCACCTCACGTTAATGGTCCCAGTTTGCAGAGCTCCATGGGCACTCTCAAAGCAGCCCGAGTTGGCACAGGTGGCAGCTTGTCCCTGGGCAGCATCTTGATATTCGTGGAAATCTTGCTGCCAGCCTGCCCCTAAGGAACAAGGGCCTACCTGGTACTGAGAGAGGCTTCTGCCCGGGAAAACAAAACCCACAACCCTACGTTCCTGGTCTCAGTTTGCAGAGCTCCGTGGGCACCCTCAAAGCAGCGCGAGTTGGCACAAGTGGCAGCTTGTCCCTGGGCAGCATCTTGATATTCGTGGAAATCCAGCAGGCAGACGGCCCTGAAGGGCGAAGGCCTACCTGGTACTGACAAAGGCTTCTGCCCAGGTAAACTAAGCTCACCACACCACGTGCCTGGTCTCAGTTTGCAGAGCTCCATGGGCACTCTCAAAGCAG
>NW_024037342.1:0-4035 GCF_015832195.1 Motacilla alba alba
AGCTCCATGGGCACACTCAAAGCAGCCCGAGTTGGCACAGGTGGCAGCTTGTCCCTGGGCGGCATCTTGATATTCGGGGAAATCCAGCAGGTAGACTGCCTCTAAGCGCTGAGAGGCTTCTTGGTACTGACAAAGGCTTCTGCCCGGGAAAACAAAACCCACGACCCCACGTTCCTGGTCTCAGTTTGCAGAGCTCCATGGGCACTCTCAAAGCAGCCCGAGTTGGCACAGGTGGCAGCTTGTCCCTGGGCGGCATCTTGATATTCGTGGAAATCCAGCCGGCAGCCTGCCCCTGTGGAACAAGGGCCCACCTGGTAGTCACAAAGGCTTCTGACCGGGAAAACAAAACTCACCACCACACGTTCCTGGTCTCAGTTTGCAGAGCGCCATGGGCACTATCAAAGCAGCGCGAGTTGGCACAGGTGGCAGCTTGTCCCTGGGCAGCATCCTGATATTCATTGAAATTCAGCCGGCTGACGGCCCTGAAAGACCATGGGCCTACCTAGTACTGACAAAGGCTTCTGCCCGGGGAAACAAAACTCAGCACCCCACCGTCCTGGCCACAGTTTGCAGAGCTCCGTGGGCACTCTCAAAGCAGCGCGAGTTGGCACAGGTGGCAGCTTGTCCCTGGGCAGCATCTTGATATTCGTGGAAATCTTGCTGCCAGCCTGCCCCTAAGGAACAACGGCCTACCTGGCACTGACAAAGGCTTCTGTCCGGGAAAACAAAACCCACAATCCTACGTTCCTGGTCTCAGTTTGCAGAGCTCCGTGGGCACCCTCAAAGCACCGCGATTTGGCACAAGTTGCAGTTCGTCCCTGGGCGGCATCTTGATATTCGTGGAAATTGAGGCGGCAGCCTGCCCCTGAGGAAAAAGGGCCCTCCTGGTACTGACAAAGGCTTCTGCCCGGGAAAACAAAACCCAGCACCCCACGTTCCACATCTCAGTTTGCAGAGCACCATGGGCACTCTCAAAGCAGCCCGAGTTGGCACAGGTGGCAGTTTGTCCCTGGGCGGCATCTTGATATTCGTGGAAATCCTGCAGGCAGCCGGCCCCCAAGGGCCAAGGGCCTACCTGGTACTGACAAAGGCTTCTGCTCTGGAAAACAAAACCCAGCACCCCACGTTTCTGGTCTCAGTTTGCAGAGCACCATGGGCACTCTCAAAGCAGCGCGAGTTGGCACAGGTGGCAGCTTGTCCTTTGGCAGCATCTTGATATTCATGGAAATCCAGCAGGCTGCCTGCCCTCAAAGACCAAGGGCCTACCTGGCACTGCAAATGTTTCTGCCCAGAGAAACAAAACTCAGCACCTCACGTTAATGGTCCCAGTTTGCAGAGCTCCATGGGAACTCTCAAAGCAGCCCGAGTTGGCACAGGTGGCAGCTTGTCCCTGGCAGCATCTTGATATTTGTGGAAATCTTGCTGCCAGCCTGCCCCTAAGGAACAAGGGCCTACCTGGTACTGAGAGAGGCTTCTGCCCGGGAAAACAAAACCCACAACCCTACGTTCCTGGTCTCAGTTTGAAGAGCTCCGTGGGCACCCTCAAAGCAGCGCGAGTTGGCACAAGTGGAAGCTTGTCCCTGGGCGGCATCTTGATATTTGTGGAAATCCAGGAGGCAGCCGCCCTGAATTACGAGAGCCTACCTGGTACTGCAAATGCTTCTGCCCGGGGAAACAAAACTCACCAAGGCAAGTTCCTGGTCCCACTTTGCAGAGCTCCATGGGCACTCTCAAAGTAGCCCAAGTTGGCACAGGTGGCAGCTTGTCCCTGGGTGGCATCTTGATATGCGTGGAAATCCAGCAGGCAGACTGCCTCTAAGGGCTGAGGGCCTACTTGGTACTGACAAAGGCTTCTGCCTGGGAAAACAAAACCCATAACCCCACATACTTTCTCTCAGTTTGAAGAGCTCTGTGGGCACTCTCAAAGCAGCCCGAGTTGGCACAGGAGGCAGCTTGTCCCTGGGCGGCATCTTGATATTCGTGGAAATCCTGCAGGCAGCTGGCCCCCAAGGGCCAACGGCCTACCTGGTACTGACAAAGGCTTCTGCCCGGGAAAACAAAACTCAGAACACCACTTTCCTGGTCTCAGTTTTTAGAGCTCCATGGGCACTCTCAAAGAAGCCCGAGTTGGCACAGGTGGCAGCTTGTCCCTTGGCGGAAACTAGATTTTCGTGGAAATCCTGGTGCCAGTCTGCCAGCCTGCCCCAAAGGGCCGAGGGCCTACCTGGTCCTGTAAATGTTTCTGCCCGGGAAAACAAAACCCACAAACCCACGTTCCTGGTCTCAGCTTGAAGAACTCCGTGGGCACTCTCAAAGCAGCCCGAGTTGGCACAGGTGGCAGAATATCCCTGGACAGTATCTTGATATTCAGGGAAATCTTGCTGTCAGGCTGTCCCTAAGGAACAAGGGCCTACTTGGTACTGACAAAGGCTTCTGCCCTGGAAAACAAAACCTAGCACCCCACGTTTCTGGTCTCAGTTTGCAGAGCACCATGGGCACTCTCAAAGCAGCGCGAGTTGGCACAGGTGGCAGCTTGTCCCTGGGCAGCATCTTGATATTCGTGGAAATCCAGAAGGCTGCCTGCCCTTAAGGACCGAGGGCCTACCTGGCACTGCAAATGCTTCTGCCCGGGGAAACAAAACTCAGCACCCCAGGTTCCTGGTCTAACTTTGCAGAGCTCCATGGGCACTCTCAAAGCAGCCCGAGTTGGCACAGGTGGCAGCTTGTCCCTGGGTGGCATCTTGATATGCATGGAAATCCAGCAGGCAGACTGCCTCTAAGGGCTGAGGGCCTACTTGGTACTGACAAAGGCTTCTGCCCGGGAAAACAAAACACATAACCCCACATACTTTCTCTCAGTTTGAAGAGCTCCGTGGGCACTCTCAAAGCAGCCCGAGTTGGCACAAGTGGCAGCTTGTCCCTGGGCAGCATCTTGATATTCGTGGAAATCTTGCTGCCAGCCTGCCCCTAAGGAACAAGGGCCTACCTGGTACTGAGAGAGGCTTCTGCCCGGGAAAACAAAACCCACAACCCTACGTTCCTGGTCTCAGTTTGCAGAGCTCCGTGGGCACCCTCAAAGCAGCGCGAGTTGGCACAAGTGGCAGCTTGTCCCTGGGCAGCATCTTGATATTCGTGGAAATCCAGGAGGCAGACGGCCCTGAAGTTCCGAGAGCCTGCCTTGTACTGCAAATACTTCTGCCCGGGGAAACAAAACTCACCAAGGCAAGTTCCTGGTCGAACTTCGCAGAGCTCCATGGGCACTCTCAAAGCAGCGTGAGTTGGCACAGGTGGCAGCTTGTCCCTGGGCGGCATCTTGATATTCGGGGAAATCCAGCAGGCAGACTGCCTCTAAGCGCTGAGGGGCTTCTTGGTACTGACAAAGGCTTCTGCCCGGGAAAACAAAACCCATAACCCCACATACTTTCTCTCAGTTTGAAGAGCTCTGTGGGCACTCTCAAAGCAGCCCGAGTTGGCACAAGTGGCAGCTTGTCCCTGGGCAGCATCTTGATATTCGTGGAAATCCTGCAGGCAGCTGGCCCCCAAGGGTCAAGGGCCGACCTGGTACTGACAAAGTCTTCTGCCCGGGAAAACAAAATCCAGCAACCCACGTTTCTGGTCTCAGTTTGCAGAGCTCCATGGGCACTCTCAAAGCAGCCCGAGTTGGCACAGGTGGCAGCTTGTCCCTTGGCGGAAACTCGATTTTCGTGGAAATCCTGGTGCCAGTCTCCCCCAATGGGCCGAGGGCCTACCTGGTCCTGTAAATGTTTCTGCCCGGGAAAACAAAACCCACAAACCCACGTTCCTGGTCTCAGCTTGAAGAACTCCGTGGGCACTCTCAAAGCAGCCCGAGTTGGCACAGGTGGCAGAATATCCCTGGACAGTATCTTGATATTCAGGGAAATCTTGCTGTCAGGCTGTCCCTAAGGAACAAGGGCCTACTTGGTACTGACAAAGGCTTCTGCCCTGGAAAACAAAACCCAGCACCCCACGTTTCTGGTCTCAGTTTGCAGAGCACCATGGGCACTCTCAAAGCAG
>NW_024037342.1:5035-53806 GCF_015832195.1 Motacilla alba alba
GTGGGTTTTGTTTTCCCGGGCAGAAGCCTTTGTCAGTACCAGGTAGGCCCTTGTTCCTTAGGGGCAGGCTGCCGGCTGGATTTCCACGAATATCAAGATGCTGCCCAGGGACAAGCTGCCACCTGTGCCAACTCGTGCTGCTTTGAGAGTGCCCATGGAGCTCTGCAAACTGAGACCATGAACCTGGGGTGCTGAGTTTTGTTTCTCCGGGCAGAAGCATTTGAAGTGCCAGGTACGCCCTCGGTCCTTAAGGGCAGGCAGCCTGCTGGATTTCCACGAATATCAAGATGCTGCCCAGGGACAAGCTGCCACCTGTGCCAACTCGCGCTGCTTTGAGAGTGCCCATGGTGCTCTGCAAACTGAGACCAGAAACGTGGTGTTCTGAGTTTTGTTTTCCCGGGCAGAAGCCTTTGTCAGTACCAGGTCGGCCCTTGGCCCTTGGGGGCCAGCTGCCTGCAGGATTTCCACGAATATCAAAATGCTGCCCAGGGACAAGCTGCCACTTGTGCCAACTTGGGCTGCTTTGAGAGTGCCCACGGAGCTCTTCAAACTGAGCCAAAGTATGTGGGGTTTCGGGTTTTGTTTTCCCGGGCACAAGCCTTTGTCAGTACGAAGTAGGCCCTCAGCCCTTAGAGGCAGTCTGCCTGCTGGATTTCCACGAATATCAAGATGCCACGCAGGGACAAGCTGCCACTTGGGCCAACTCGCGCTGCTTTGGGGGTGCCCACGGAGCTCTGCAAACTGAGACCATAACCTAGGGTTGTGGGTTTTGTTTTCTCGGGCAGAAGCCTCTCTCAGTACCAGGTAGGCCCTTGTTCCTTAGGGGCAGGCTGCCTGCTGAATTTCCACGAATATCAAGATGCTGCCCAGGGACAAGCTGCCACCTGTGCCAGCTCGGGCTGCTTTGAGGGTGCCCACGGAGCTCTAAAAACTGAGACAGGGTACATGGGGTTATGGGTTATGTTTCCCCGGGCAGAAGCCATGGTAAGTACCAGGTAGGCCCTCGGCCCTTAGGGGCAGGCTAGCAGCAAGACTTCCACGAATATCAAGATGCCGCCCAGGGACAAGCTGCCACCTGTGCCAACTCACGCTGCTTTGAGAGTGCCCACGGATCTCTTCAAACTGAGCCAAAGTATGTGGGGTTTCGGGTTTTTTTTTCCCGGGCAGAACCCTTTGTCAGTACCAAGTAGGACCTCGGCCCTTAGAGGCAGTCTGCCTGCTGGATTTCCACGCATATCTAGATGCCGCCCAGGAACAAGCTGCCACCTGTGCCAACTTGGGCTGCTTTGAGAGTACCCATGGTGCTCTACAAACAGAAACCAGGAGCGTGGGATGGTGAGTTTTTTTTTTTCCTCGGCAGAAGCCTTTGTCAGTACCAGGTAGGCCCTCGGCCCTTCATGGCTGGCTGCCTGCTGGATTTCCACGAATATCAAGATGCCGCCCAGGGATATTCTGCCACCTGTGCCAACTCGGGCTGCTTTGAGAGTGCCCATGGAGCTCTGCAAACTGAGACCGGGACCGTGGGGTTCTGAGTTTTGTTTTCCCGGCAGAAGCCTTTGTCAGTACCAGGTAGGCCTTCGGCCCTATGGGTCCGGTTGCAGGCTGGATTTCCCCGAAGAACAAGATGCCGCCCAGGGACAAGCTGCCACCTGTGCCAACTCGGGCTGCTTTGAGAGTGCTCATGGAGCTCTTCAAACTGTGGCCTGGAACGTCGGGTAATGTGTCTTGTTTTGCTGGGTAGAAGACTATCTCTGTACTAGGTCGGCCCTCCACCCTTAGCGGCCGGCTCCCCGCTGGATTTCCACGAATATCACGGTGCCGTCCCGGGTCAAGCTGCCACCTGTGCCAACTCGGGCTGGTTTGAGAGTGCCCATGGAGCTCTACAAACTGAGACCAGCAACGTGGGACTGTGGGTTTTGTTTTCCCGGGCAGAAGCCTCTCTCAGTACCAGGTATGCCCTTGTTCCTTAGGTGCAGGCTGGCAGCAAGCTTTCCACGAATATCAAGATGCTGCCCAGGGATATTCTGCCACCTGTGCCAACTCGGGCTGCTTTGAGAGTGCCCACGGAGCTCTGCAAACTGAGACCATGAACCTGGGGTGCTGAGTTTTGTTTCTCCGGGCAGAAGCATTTGCAGTGCCAGGTAGGCCCTCGGTCCTTAAGGGCAGGCAGCCTGCTGTATTTCCACGAATATCAAGATGCTGCCCAGGGACAAGCTGCCACCTGTGCCAACTCACGCTGCTTTGAGAGTGCCCATGGTGCTCTGCAAACTGAGACCAGAAACGTGGGGTGCTGGGTTTTGTTTTCCAGGGCAGAAGCCTTTGTCAGTACCAAGTAGGCCCTTGTTCCTTAGGGACAGCCTGGAAGCAAGATTTCCCCGAATATCAAAATGCTGCCCAGGGATATTCTGCCACCTGTGCCAACTCGGGCTGCTTTGAGAGTGCCCATGGAGTTCTTCAAACTGAGACCAGGAACGTGGGTTTGTCGGTGTTGTTTTCCCGGGCAGAAACATTTGCAGGACCAGGTAGGCCCTCGGCCCTTTGGGGGAGGCTGGCACCAGGATTTCCACGAAAATCAAGTTTCCGCCCAGGGACAAGCTGCCACCTGTGCCAACTCACGCTGCTTTGAGAGTGCCCACGGAGCTCTGCAAACTGTGACCAGGACCGTGGGGTGCTGAGTTTTGTTTTCCCGGGCAGAAGTATTTGTCAGTACTAGGTAGGCCCACGGTCTTTCAGGGCCGTCAGCCTGCTGAATTTCCACGAATATCAGGATGCTGCCCACGGAGGAGCTGCCACCTGTGCCAACTCGGGCTGCTTTGAGAGTGCCCATGGTGCTCTGCAAACTGAGACCAGAAACGTGGGGTGCTGGGTTTTGTTTTCCAGGGCAGAAGCCTTTGTCAGTACCAGGAGGGTCCTTGTTCCTTATGGGCAGTCTGCCTGCTGGATTTCCACGAATATCAAGATGCTGCCCAGGGACAAGCTGCCACCTGTGCCAACTCGGGCTGCTTTGAGAGTGCCCACGGTGCTCTGCAAACTGGGACCAGGAAAGTGTTCTGAGGTTTTCCCGGTCAGAAGCCTTTGTCAGTTCAGGTCGGCCCTTTTCCACCAGTCTGCCTGCTGCTTTGAGAGTGCCCATGGTGCTCTGCAAACTGGGACCAGGAAAGTGGTGTTCTGAGTATTGTTTTCCCGGTCAGAAGCCTTTGTCAGTGTCAGGTCGGCCCTTGTTCCACAGGGGCAGGCTGCCTGCTGGATTTCCATGAATATCAAGATGCCGCCCAGGGACAAGCTGCCACCTGTGCCAACTCGGGCTGCTTTGAGAGTGCCCATGGAGCTCTGCAAACTGAGACCTGGAACGTGGGGTGGTGGGTATTCTTTCCCCGGGCAGAAGCCTTTGTCAGTACCAGTTCAGGCCTTGGCCCTTGGGGGCCGGCTGCCTGCAGGATTTCCACAAATATCAAGATGCCGCCCAGGGACAAGCTGCCACCTGTGCCAACTCGGGCTGCTTTGAGAGTGCCCACGGTGCTCTGCAAACTGAGATGTGGAACGTGGGGTGGTGGATTTTGTTTCCCTGGGCAGAAGCCTTTGTCAGTACCAGGAAGGCCCTTGTTCCTCAGGGGCAGGCTGCCGGCTGGATTTCCACGAATATCAAGATGCTGCCCAGGGACAAGCTGCCACTTGGGCCAACTCGCGCTGCTTTGAGAGTGCCCACGGAGCTCTGCAAACTGAGACCATAACCTAGGGTTGTGGGTTTTGTTTTCCCGGGCAGAAGCCTTTGTCAGTACCAGGTAGGCCCTTGTTCCTTAGGGGCAGGCAGCCTGCTGTATTTCCACGAATATCAAGATGCTGCCCAGGGACAAGCTGCCACCTGTGCCAACTCGGGCTGCTTTGAGAGTGCCCATGGAGCTCTGCAAACTGAGACCATGAACCTGGGGTGCTGAGTTTTGTTTCTCCGGGCAGAAGCATTTGAAGTGCCAGGTACGCCCTCAGTCCTTAAGGGCAGGCAGCCTGCTGGATTTCCACGAATATCAAGATGCCGCCCAGGGACAGGCTGCCAACTGTGCCAACTCGCGCTGCTTTGAGAGTGCCCATGGTGCTCTGCAAACTGAGACCAGAAACGTGGTGTTCTGAGTTTTGTTTTCCCGGGCAGAAGCCTTTGTCAGTACGAAGTAGGCCCTCAGCCCTTAGAGGCAGTCTGCCTGCTGGATTTCCACGAATATCAAGATGCCACCCAGGGACAAGCTGCCACCTGTGCCAACTCGGGCTGCTTTGAGAGTGCCCATGGAGCTCTGCAAAGTTAGACCAGGAACTTGCCTTGGTGAGTTTTGTTTCCCCGGGCAGAAGCATTTGCAGTACCAGGCAGGCTCTCGGAACTTCAGGGCCGTCTGCCTGCTGGATTTCCACGAATATCAAGATGCTGCCCAGGGACAAGCTGCCACTTGGGCCAACTCGCGCTGCTTTGAGGGTGCCCACGGAGCTCTGCAAACTGAGACCATAACCTAGGGTTGTGGGTTTTGTTTTCTCGGGCAGAAGCCTCTCTCAGTACCAGGTAGGCCCTTGTTCCTTAGGGGCAGGCTGCCTGCTGAATTTCCACGAATATCAAGATGCTGCCCAGGGACAAGCTGCCACCTGTGCCAGCTCGGGCTGCTTTGAGGGTGCCCACGGAGCTCTAAAAACTGAGACACGGTACATGGGGTTATGGGTTATGTTTCCCCGGGCAGAAGCCATTGTAAGTACCAGGTAGGCCCTCGGCCCTTAGGGGCAGGCTGGCAGCAAGACTTCCACGAATATCAAGATGCCGCCCAGGGACAAGCTGCCACCTGTGCCAACTCACGCTGCTTTGAGAGTGCCCACGGATCTCTTCAAACTGAGCCAAAGTATGTGGGGTTTCGGGTTTTTTTTTCCCGGGCAGAACCCTTTGTCAGTACCAAGTAGGACCTCGGCCCTTAGAGGCAGTCTGCCTGCTGGATTTCCACGCATATCTAGATGCCGCCCAGGAACAAGCTGCCACCTGTGCCAACTTGGGCTGCTTTGAGAGTACCCATGGTGCTCTACAAACAGAAACCAGGAGCGTGGGATGGTGAGTTTTTTTTTTTCCTCGGCAGAAGCCTTTGTCAGTACCAGGTAGGCCCTCGGCCCTAAGGGGCCTGTTGCCTCCTGGATATCCACAAATATCAAGATGCCTCTCAGGGACAAGCTGCCACCTGTGCTAGCTCTGGCTGCTTTGAGAGTGCCCACGGAACTCTGCAAACTGAGACTAAGACCTTGGGGTGGTGGGTTTTTTTCTCCTTGGGCAGTATAATGCACAATACCTAGGTGTCCCTAAGCACGTTGATGCTTGGTGCCTGCTCGATTTCTGTATTAATCAGGATGCCATCCAATTAAAGGCTGATAGCTGTGCCAACGTTGGGTGCTTGCACAGTGCCCACAGAGCTCTGCAAACTGAGACCTAGACGGTGAGGTGTTGAGTTTTTTTTTCCTGGGCTGTTGCCCGCACAGTACTTTTGTGGCCATTTGGGGCCTGAGACCAGGAAGGTGAGGTGGTGAGTTTGGTTTCCCTGGGAAAAAGCTCACCACATTTTTTGGATGGGCCTTGCGTGCAGGCCCCGGTTGGCTGCTGTAATGCCGCATTGATCAAGATCTAGCTCACGTACAACCTGCCACCTGTGCCACCTCAGGCTGCTCTCACAGTGCCTGTGGATACAACGCTCTGTTTGACTCTTAGAGGTCTAATTACAAGCTGTGTTTGATAAATTATGAGTGTGGTAAATGAATGTGTTCTAGGAGTGTGAGATCCTTGAAATAGTATAATTTTTGATTTTCTTATGGTTGGAAGATCGTTTTACAAGCATAATGGGAATACTCCTTTTTTTAGGTACTTTTTCTTCTAGAAAGTATACCATAAGTGTTTTCTAATATTAAATGACAGAGCAGCCCGTTGATCCTTTACTGGAAATTTTTCCTATTTTTCAAAAATAACAGAAAAAAGCTCTTGCAAAAATAAGGGGAAAAAATTGCTTTAAAAAGTATTTCATTACAGCTTTTAAAGGCAATTAAAGTGCACCCATTGCTGATGGGAAGCCGATAACTGGTTAAACATGTATTCACTTGTTATGTCTCTCTAAAGAAATACTCTAACATCAAGCAATTAATCCCTTCCATCATAGTTTTAACCTCTTTCCTAGTTTAAATGTCAATGAAAAACATCATGAAGAACTCCATATGTATCTCTCCGATTCATCTTACATACAAAGCAACTATTTTTCCACCGGTTTGCTTGATGGTCTGCTTACTGCATTCAGCATTTTTTGGCATGCTTTTTTGCTTCTTTCTGCTGTCAATACTGGCCAATACATGCCATCTGCCAATGGTAGGATTTCTCTCACCTAAGCATATGGATTGAATCTTTAAGATCACTTTCGATAAAATGGATAAAAAAGGAGTTGTTTGATTCCACCTAACATTGAGTCTCTTGGTAAAGGTCACCTGGAGAAAAGTTTTTGCTTCTAGAATTCAACTCATGGATTGAAATATTTGAGAAGACTGATAGGCACTGGAGCATGGAGACACCTTCAGCCTCTGTGGATATAAAGCCCAGATTAAAATGATCAATTCTCTCAACTTGATGGACTGTACTGAGCAGAATTCTGACTAGAATCTCTTTCACACATAGAACACCCTGTTCAAGACACATGGTAAGATGAAGCTCACCTCCGGTTCCCTGCAGGTATTTGTATTTCTAATGAGTCTTTGGGATGCCTAGGTGATTTTCAGATGTCTAAAGATGAGACAAAGCCCACGACTTTCTCAAGACCTGGAACCATCTCCCTAGAAGCTGCAAAACACACAATGCCTCACTTGTGTCAAATTTGCCAAAGCAAGGACTAGAGCAAGAACTGGATGCAAAATACTTACACAGAGATGATAGTTTTTAAGATATTCATCAGATATTCTTCACATGGGAAGAGTCTTTGAACTCTTCTGTGATAGAACCCCAAAACTAAATGTGTTTTTTTTTCACTGAGCACTCTTCTTGATGCAATTCTTCAACTTGGCATGGCTTAATTCAATAGCATCCAAGTCAGAGAAAAATTGATAAAGGCAGATAGGAAAGAAAATTAGAAATTCGTTACTCAGAGTGTGAGTAGGAAGACAGGGAGCCATTCAAAAGAATAAGGAAACAAAACAGGAGCAGTGAAAATGAGACACATCCTGCATCTTTCCGGCGGGGAAGATGGATTATTTAATTAGTGACAAAATTAGAAGAGCCTGAACATTTGCTGTCCCACAACAGGAACAGAAAAACCATTGGGCACGCACATAATAGCCAAAGAAACATAACAAAGAGAAGGAAATACAGAGAATAGGAAAAAGAAGTAAGACGCTTTTTTCAATCATTGAAATTCAGGTGGTGTATCATTCTAATACACTTTTTTATACAGTAAAAGAGTAGTTATATACAGTCGGGTAAATTGCAGCTATGTATCATTTTTAGACAGGAAATGTTTTCCAAGAAACATGTACCAGATTATATATACAAGTTCCTGACTGCCAAAGAAGAAAGTACAAAACAGCAAACACTTGGGTAAAGTCCCAGGAACCAGAGATCAAGATCTACACCGATATAAGGAGAGCGGTGAGTTTTTCAAGAAGCAAAAGCGAATGCAGCTGACTGTGCTTGTGGATGAAAAGCTGTGGGATTTTTTGCAATTCCATTAAGAGCGCACAAAAGCGCGGTGCTCGGCTGCCTCATGCTTCGCATGCTGCGAGATGCACAGAAATTAAGATGAGCAAGGTTCTTCAGCTTTGCCCTTTTTCAGCAGCTGCGCCACACCGATGGACTGGAATATCTCTCGAGATGTTTTCCTTTCTCAAGAATGTATTGTTGCTGTGTCTTGACCGCACAAGGATAAGTATGAAGAGATCATAGCCATCTCGAAATAAATTCGCCGCTTTATTAAAAAGATAAATGCTTCAACAATGCGCAGCCACGACAAAAATCAGGGCCAAGACTGGGAGACGTTTGCTGTGCTGGCACCCAATTTCTGTCGGCGAAAAGTCATGGAGAAGCTTTTGGCTTGGATGCAGACGACGAGAGAGGCAGAAGACGGAGGTACGGGGCTGTCCGGAGCGAAGTGCCGCTGGCCGGCGTCTTTCGCCCGAAGCACCACACGGGGACGCACCGAGACCATCACAAGCAGCAGTGCGCGAAGAAGCGGCTCTTTCGCCTTCGGTAGACGGAGAGCCGGCAGCTTGCAGGAGGTGAAGAAGCAAGCCGCACAACAGCAGCATTGTGGGCGCAGCTCTCTTACTGCTGCGGGATGGTGGATTGCCACTCGTATGCCTTTGAAAATCACGTTAGCATGCGAATGGAAGAAGTTTTTGGACAACTTTGCAATGCATCTTGCTAGTGCTCCTGCAACGCTCCGTGGAAACTCTTGCGGGTCTCTTTGCGCTGCGAGATGCAAAGAACTGGGTGAACTCGTCAAACAAGATCGGAAGATGTTTGCAGTGCTGGCACACTTTCTCTCTCGGCGAGAAGTCATGGAGAAGCTTTTGGCTAGGATGCAGACGACGAGAGAGGAAGAAGACGGAGGTACGGAGCTGTCCGGAGCGAAGTGCCGCTCGCGGGCGTCTTTCGCCCGAAGCAGCGCTCCGGAGCGCACCGCCACCGGCACAAGCAGCAGTGCGCGAAGTAGCGGCTCTTTCGCTTTCGCTAGACGGAGAGCCGGCAGCTTGCAGGAGGTGAAGAAGCAAGCCGCACAACAGCAGCCTTGTGGGCGCAGCTCTCTTACTGCTGCGGGATGGTGGATTGCCACTCGTATGCCTTTGAAAATCACGTTAGCATGCGAATGGAAGAAGTTTTTGGACAACTTTGCAATGCATCTTGCTAGCGCTCCTGCAACGCTCCGTGGAAACTCTGGCGGGTCTCTTTGCGCTGCGAGATGCAAAGAACTGGGTGAACTCGTCAAACAAGATCGGAAGATGTTTGCAGTGCTGGCACACTTTCTCTCTCGGCGAGAAGTCATGGAGAAGCTTTAGGCTAGGATGCAGACGACGAGAGAGGCAGAAGACGGAGGTACGGGGCTGTCCGGAGCGAAGTGCCGCTGGCCGGCGTCTTTCGCCCGAAGCAGCGCTCCGGAGCGCACCGGGGACGCACCGAGACCATCACAAGCAGCAGTGCGCGAAGAAGCGGCTCTTTCGCCTTCGGTAGACGGAGAGCCGGCAGCTTGCAGGAGGTGAAGAAGCAAGCCGCACAACAGCAGCATTGTGGGCGCAGCTCTCTTACTGCTGCGGGATGGTGGATTGCCATTGCGTATGCCTTATGAAAATCACGTTAGCATGCGAATGGAAGAAGTTTTTTGGCAACTTTGCAATGCATCTTGCTAGTGCTCTTGCAACGCTCCGTGGAAACTCTTGCGGGTCTCCTTGCGCTGCGAGATGCAAAGAACTGGGTGAACTCGTCAAACAAGATCGGAAGATGTTTGCAGTGCTGGCACACTTTCTCTCTCGGCGAGAAGTCATGGAGAAGCTTTTGGCTAGGATGCAGACGACGAGAGAGGAAGAAGACGGAGGTACGGAGCTGTCCGGAGCGAAGTGCCGCTCGCGGGCGTCTTTCGCCCGAAGCAGCGCTCCGGAGCGCACCGCCACCGGCACAAGCAGCAGTGCGCGAAGTAGCGGCTCTTTCGCTTTCGCTAGACGGAGAGCCGGCAGCTTGCAGGAGGTGAAGAAGCAAGCCGCACAACAGCAGCCTTGTGGGCGCAGCTCTCTTACTGCTGCGGGATGGTGGATTGCCACTCGTATGCCTTTGAAAATCACGTTAGCATGCGAATGGAAGAAGATTTTGGACAACTTTGCAATGCATCTTGCTAGCGCTCCTGCAACGCTCCGTGGAAACTCTGGCGGGTCTCTTTGCGCTGCGAGATGCAAAGAACTGGGTGAACTCGTCAAGCAAGATCGGAAGATGTTTGCAGTGCTGGCACACTTTCTCTCTCGGCGAGAAGTCATGGAGAAGCTTTAGGCTAGGATGCAGACGACGAGAGAGGCAGAAGACGGAGGTACGGGGCTGTCCGGAGCGAAGTGCCGCTGGCCGGCGTCTTTCGCCCGAAGCAGCGCTCCGGAGCGCACCGCCACCGGCACAAGCAGCAGTGCGCGAAGTAGCGGCTCTTTCGCTTTCGCTAGACGGAGAGCCGGCAGCTTGCAGGAGGTGAAGAAGCAAGCCGCACAACAGCAGCATTGTGGGCGCAGCTCTCTTACTGCTGCGGGATGGTGGATTGCCACTCGCATGCCTTTGAAAATCACGTTAGCATGCGAATGGAAGAAGTTTTTGGACAACTTTGCAATGCATCTTGCTAGTGCTCCTGCAACGCTCCGTGGAAACTCTTGCGGGTCTCTTTGCGCTGCGAGATGCAAAGAACTGGGTGAACTCGTCAAGCAAGATCGGAAGATGTTTGCAGTGCTGGCACACTTTCTCTCTCGGCGAGAAGTCATGGAGAAGCTTTACGCTAGGATGCAGACGACGAGAGAGGCAGAAGCCGGAGGTACGGGGCTGTCCGGAGCGAAGTGCCGCTGGCCGGCGTCTTTCGCCCGAAGCAGCGCTCCGGAGCGCACCGCCACCGGCACAAGCAGCAGTGCGCGAAGTAGCGGCTCTTTCGCTTTCGCTAGACGGAGAGCCGGCAGCTTGCAGGAGGTGAAGAAGCAAGCCGCACAACAGCAGCATTGTGGGCGCAGCTCTCTTACTGCTGCGGGATGGTGGATTGCCACTCGTATGCCTTTGAAAATCACGTTAGCATGCGAATGGAAGAAGTTTTTGGACAACTTTGCAATGCATCTTGCTAGTGCTCCTGCAACGCTCCGTGGAAACTCTTGCGGGTCTCTTTGAGCTGCGAGATGCAAAGAACTGTGTGAACTCGTCAAGCAAGATCGGAAGATGTTTGCAGTGCTGGCACACTTTCTCTCTCGGCGAGAAGTCATGGAGAAGCTTTTGGCTAGGATGCAGACGACGAGAGAGGCAGAAGACGGAGGTACGGGGCTGTCCGGAGCGAAGTGCCGCTGGCCGGCGTCTTTCGCCCGAAGCAGCGCTCCGGAGCGCACCGCCACCGGCACAAGCAGCAGTGCGCGAAGTAGCGGCTCTTTCGCCTTCGATAGACGGAGAGCCGGCAGCTTGCAGGAGGTGAAGAAGCAAGCCGCACAACAGCAGCCTTGTGGGCGCAGCTCTCTTACTGCTGCGGGATGGTGGATTGCCATTTGCATGCCTATGAAAATCACGTTAGCATGCGAATGGAAGAAGTTTTTTGGCAACTTTGCAATGCATCTTGCTAGTGCTCTTGCAACGCTCCGTGGAAACTCTTGCGGGTCTCCTTGCGCTGCGAGATGCAAAGAACTGGGTGAACTCGTCAAGCAAGATCGGAAGATGTTTGCACAGCTGGCACACTTTCTCTCTCGGCGAGAAGTCATGGAGAAGCTTTTGGCTAGGATGCAGACGACGAGAGAGGCAGAAGACGGAGGTACGGGGCTATCCGGAGCGAAGTGCCGCTGGCCGGCGTCTTTCGCCCGAAGCAGCGCTCCGGAGCGCACCGCCGCCGGCACAAGCAGCAGTGCGCGAAGTAGCGGCTCTTTCGCTTTCGCTAGACGGAGAGCCGGCAGCTTGCAGGAGGTGAAGAAGCAAGCCGCACAACACCAGCCCACTGCGGCTAGCTGGTTGCTAGATTTCCACGAATTTCAAGTTGCCACCAAGGGACAGGCTGCCACGAGTGCCAAGTCAGGCTGCTTGCAGAGTGCCTAAAGAGCACTGCCAACTGAGACCAGGAACGTGGGCTGGTGAGTTTTGTATTCCGGGGCAGAAGCTGTGTCAGTATCAGGTAGGCCCTCAGTCCTTAGGGGCCGTCTGCCTGCTGGATTTCCGCCAATATCAAGATGCCGCCCAGGGACAAGCTGCCACCTGTGCCAACTCGGGCTGCTTTGAGAGTGCCCATGGAGCTCTGCAAACTGAGACCAGGAACGTGGCGTGGTGGGTTTTCTATCCCCGGGCAGAAGCCTTTGTCAGTACCAGATAGGCCCTTGGCCCTTTGGGGCGGCTGCTCGCTGGATTTCCGCGAATATCAAGATGCCGCCCAGGGACAAGCTGCCACCTGTGCCAACTCGCGCTGCCTTGAGAGTGCCCATGGAGCTCTGCAAACTGAGACCATTAACGTGGGTTGGTCTGTTTTGTTTCCCTGGGCAGAAGCCTTTGTCAGTACCAGGAGAGTCCTTGTTCCTCAGGGGCAGGCTGCCGGCTGGATTTCCACGAATATCAAGATGCTGCCCAGGGACCAGCTGCCACTTGGGCCAACTCGTGCTGCTATGAGGGTGCCCACGGAGCTCTTCAAACTGAGCCAAAGTATGTGGGTTTATGGGTTTTGTTTTCCCGGGCAGAAGCCTTTGTCAGTACGAAGTAGGCCCTCAGCCCTTAGAGGCAGTCTGCCTGCTGGATTTCCACGAATATCAAGATGCCACCCAGGGACAAGCTGCCACCTGTGCCAACTCGGGCTGCTTTGAGAGTGCCCATGGAGCTCTGCAAAGTTAGACCAGGAACTTGCCTTGGTGAGTTTTGTTTCCCCGGGCAGAAGCATTTGCAGTACCAGGCAGGCTCTCGGAACTTCAGGGCCGTCTGCCTGCTGGATTTCCACGAATATCAAGATGCTGCCCAGGGACAAGCTGCCACTTGTGCTAACTCGCGCTGCTTTGAGGGTGCCCACGGAGCTCTGCAAACTGAGACCAGGAAGGTAGGGTTGTGGGTTTTGTTTTCCCGGGCAGAAGCCTTTGTCAGTACCAGGTAGGCCCTTGTTCCTTAGGGGCAGGCTGCCTGCAGGATTTCCACGAATATCAAGATGCTGCCCAGGGACAAGCTGCCACCTGTGCCAACTCGTGCTGCTTTGAGAGTGCCCATGGAGCTCTGCAAACTGAGACCATGAACCTGGGGTGCTGAGTTTTGTTTCTCCGGGCAGAAGCATTTGAAGTGCCAGGTAGGCCCTCGGTCCTTAAGGGCAGGCAGCCTGCTGTATTTCCACGAATATCAAGATGCTGCCCAGGGACAAGCTGCCAACTGTGCCAACTCGCGCTGCTTTGAGAGTGCCCATGGTGCTCTGCAAACTGAGACCAGAAACGTGGTGTTCTGAGTTTTGTTTTCCCGGGCAGAAGCCTTTGTCAGTACCAGGTCGGCCCTTGGCCCTTGGGGGCCAGCTGCCTGCAGGATTTCCACGAATATCAAAATGCTGCCCAGGGACAAGCTGCCACTTGTGCCAACTTGGGCTGCTTTGAGAGTGCCCACGGAGCTCTTCAAACTGAGCCAAAGTATGTGGGGTTATGGGTTTTGTTTTCCAGGGCAGAAGCCTTTGTCAGTACGAAGTAGGCCCTCAGCCCTTAGAGGCAGTCTGCCTGCTGGATTTCCACGAATATCAAGATGCCACCCAGGGACAAGCTGCCACCTGTGCCAACTCGGGCTGCTTTGAGAGTGCCCATGGAGCTCTGCAAAGTTAGACCAGGAACTTGCCTTGGTGAGTTTTGTTTCCCCGGGCAGAAGCATTTGCAGTACCAGGCAGGCTCTCGGAACTTCAGGGCCGTCTGCCTGCTGGATTTCCACGAATATCAAGATGCTGCCCAGGGACAAGCTGCCACTTGTGCTAACTCGCGCTGCTTTGAGGGTGCCCACAAGGCTCTGCAAAGTTAGACCAGGAACTTGCCTTGGTGAGTTTTGTTTCCCCGGGCAGAAGCATTTGCAGTACCAGGCAGGCTCTCGGAACTTCAGGGCCGTCTGCCTGCTGGATTTCCACAAATATCAAGATGCTGCCCAGGGACAAGCTGCCACTTGGGCCAACTCGCGCTGCTTTGAGGGTGCCCACAAGGCTCTGCAAAGTTAGACCAGGAACTTGCCTTGGTGAGTTTTGTTTCCCCGGGCAGAAGCATTTGCAGTACCAGGCAGGCTCTCGGAACTTCAGGGCCGTCTGCCTGCTGGATTTCCACAAATATCAAGATGCTGCCCAGGGACAAGCTGCCACTTGGGCCAACTCGCGCTGCTTTGGGGGTGCCCACGGAGCTCTGCAAACTGAGACCATAACCTAGGGTTGTGGGTTTTGTTTTCTCGGGCAGAAGCCTCTCTCAGTACCAGGTAGGCCCTTGTTCCTTAGGGGCAGGCTGCCTGCTGAATTTCCATGAATATCAAGATGCTGCCCAGGGACCAGCTGCCACTTGGGCCAACTCGTGCTGCTTTGAGAGTGCCCACGGAGCTCTGCAAACTGAGACCAGGAACGTAGGACTGTGGGTTTTGTTTTCCCGGGCAGAAGCCTCTCTCAGTACCAGGTATGCCCTTGTTCCTTAGGTGCAGGCTGGCAGCAAGCTTTCCACGAATATCAAGATGCTGCCCAGGGATATTCTGCCACCTGTGCCAACTCGGGCTGCTTTGAGAGTGCCCACGGAGCTCTGCAAACTGAGACCATGAACCTGGGGTGGTGGGTTTTGTTTCCCCGGGCAGAAGCATTTGCAGTGCCAGGTAGGCCCTCGGTCCTTAAGGGCAGGCAGCCTGCTGTATTTCCACGAATATCAAGATGCTGCCCAGGGACAAGCTGCCACCTGTGCCAACTCACGCTGCTTTGAGAGTGCCCATGGTGCTCTGCAAACTGAGACCAGAAACGTGGGGTGCTGGGTTTTGTTTTCCAGGGCAGAAGCCTTTGTCAGTACCAAGTAGGCCCTTGTTCCTTAGGGACAGCCTGGAAGCAAGATTTCCCCGAATATCAAAATGCTGCCCAGGGATATTCTGCCACCTGTGCCAACTCGGGCTGCTTTGAGAGTGCCCACGGAGTTCTTCAAACTGAGACCAGGAACGTGGGTTTGTCGGTGTTGTTTTCCCGGGCAGAAACATTTGCAGGACCAGGTAGGCCCTCGGCCCTTTGGGGGAGGCTGGCACCAGGATTTCCACGAAAATCAGGTTTCCGCCCAGGGACAAGCTGCCACCTTTGCCAACTCACGCTGCTTTGAGAGTGCCCACGGAGCTCTGCAAACTGTGACCAGGACCGTGGGGTGCTGAGTTTTGTTTTCCCGGGCAGAAGTATTTGTCAGTACTAGGTAGGCCCACGGTCTTTCAGGGCCGTCAGCCTGCTGAATTTCCACGAATATCAGGATGCTGCCCACGGAGGAGCTGCCACCTGTGCCAACTCGGGGTGCTTTGAGAGTGCCCATGGTGCTCTGCAAACTGAGACCAGGAAAGTGGTGTTCTGAGTATTGTTTTCCCGGTCAGAAGCCTTTGTCAGTGTCAGGAGGGTCCTTGTTCCTTATGGGCAGTCTGCCTGCTGGATTTCCACGAATATCAAGATGCCGCCCAGGGACAAGCTGCCACCTGTGCCAACTCGGGCTGGTTTGAGAGTGCCCATGGAGCTCTGCAAACTGAGACCTGGAACATGGGGTGGTGGGTTTTGTTTCCCCGGGCAGAAGCCTTTGTCAGTACCAGGTCAGGCCTTGGCCCTTGGGGGCCGGCTGCCTGCAGGATTTCCACAAATATCAAGATGCCGCCCAGGGACAAGCTGCCACCTGTGCCAACTCGGGCTGCTTTGAGAGTGCCCACGGAGCTCTGCAAACTGAGACCAGAAACGTGGGGTGCTGGGTTTTGTTTTCCCGGGCAGAAGCCTTTGTCAGTACCAGGTCGGCCCTTGGCCCTTGGGGGCCGGCTGCCTGCAGGATTTCCACAAATATCAAGATGCCGCCCAGGGACAAGCTGCCACCTGAGCCAACTCGGGCTGCTTTGAGAGTGCCCACGGAGCTCTGCAAACTGAGATGTGGAACGTGGGGTGGTGGATTTTGTTTCCCTGGGCAGAAGCCTTTGTCAGTACCAGGAAGGCCCTTGTTCCTCAGGGGCAGGCTGCCGGCTGGATTTCCACGAATATCAAGATGCTGCCCAGGGACAAGCTGCCACTTGTGCCAACTCGCGCTGCTTTGAGAGTGCCCATGGAGCTCTGCAAACTGAGACCAGGAAGGTAGGGTTGTGGGTTTTGTTTTCCCGGGCAGAAGCCTTTGTCAGTACCAGGTAGGCCCTTGTTCCTTAGGGGCAGGCTGCCTGCAGGATTTCCACGAATATCAAGATGCTGCCCAGGGACAAGCTGCCACCTGTGCCAACTCGCGCTGCTTTGAGAGTGCCCATGGTGCTCTGCAAACTGAGACCAGAAACGTGGTGTTCTGAGTTTTGTTTTCCCGGGCAGAAGCCTTTGTCAGTACCAGGTCGGCCCTTGGCCCTTGGGGGCCAGCTGCCTGCAGGATTTCCACGAATATCAAGATGCTGCCCAGGGACAAGCTGCCACTTGTGCCAACTTGGGCTGCTTTGAGAGTGCCCACGGAGCTCTTCAAACTGAGAGAAAGTATGTGGGGTTATGGGTTTTGTTTTCCCGGGCAGAAGCCTTTGTCAGTACGAAGTAGGCCCTCAGCCCTTAGAGGCAGTCTGCCTGCTGGATTTCCACGAATATCAAGATGCCACCCAGGGACAAGCTGCCACCTGTGCCAACTCGGGCTGCTTTGAGAGTGCCCATGGAGCTCTGCAAAGTTAGACCAGGAACTTGCCTTGGTGAGTTTTGTTTCCCCGGGCAGAAGCATTTGCAGTACCAGGCAGGCTCTCGGAACTTCAGGGCCGTCTGCCTGCTGGATTTCCACGAATATCAAGATGCTGCCCAGGGACAAGCTGCCACTTGGGCCAACTCGCGCTGCTTTGGGGGTGCCCACAGAGCTCTGCAAACTGAGACCATAACCTAGGGTTGTGGGTTTTGTTTTCTCGGGCAGAAGCCTCTCTCAGTACCAGGTAGGCCCTTGTTCCTTAGGGGCAGGCTGCCTGCTGAATTTCCACGAATATCAAGATGCTGCCCAGGGACCAGCTGCCACTTGGGCCAACTCGTGCTGCTTTGAGAGTGCCCACGGAGCTCTGCAAACTGAGACCAGGAACGTAGGACTGTGGGTTTTGTTTTCCCGGGCAGAAGCCTCTCTCAGTACCAGGTATGCCCTTGTTCCTTAGGTGCAGGCTGGCAGCAAGCTTTCCACGAATATCAAGATGCTGCCCAGGGATATTCTGCCACCTGTGCCAACTCGGGCTGCTTTGAGAGTGCCCACGGAGCTCTGCAAACTGAGACCATGAACCTGGGGTGCTGAGTTTTTTTTCTCCGGGCAGAAGCATTTGCAGTGCCAGGTAGGCCCTCGGTCCTTAAGGGCAGGCAGCCTGCTGTATTTCCACGAATATCAAGATGCTGCCCAGGGACAAGCTGCCACCTGTGCCAACTCACGCTGCTTTGAGAGTGCCCATGGTGCTCTGCAAACTGAGACCAGAAACGTGGGGTGCTGGGTTTTGTTTTCCAGGGCAGAAGCCTTTGTCAGTACCAAGTAGGCCCTTGTTCCTTAGGGACAGCCTGGAAGCAAGATTTCCCCGAATATCAAAATGCTGCCCAGGGATATTCTGCCACCTGTGCCAACTCGGGCTGCTTTGAGAGTGCCCACGGAGTTCTTCAAACTGAGACCAGGAACGTGGGTTTGTCGGTGTTGTTTTCCCGGGCAGAAACATTTGCAGGACCAGGTAGGCCCTCGGCCCTTTGGGGGAGGCTGGCACCAGGATTTCCACGAAAATCAAGTTTCCGCCCAGGGACAAGCTGCCACCTTTGCCAACTCACGCTGCTTTGAGAGTGCCCACGGAGCTCTGCAAACTGTGACCAGGACCGTGGGGTGCTGAGTTTTGTTTTCCCGGGCAGAAGTATTTGTCAGTACTAGGTAGGCCCACGGTCTTTCAGGGCCGTCAGCCTGCTGAATTTCCACGAATATCAGGATGCTGCCCACGGAGGAGCTGCCACCTGTGCCAACTCGGGGTGCTTTGAGAGTGCCCATGGTGCTCTGCAAACTGAGACCAGAAACGTGGGGTGCTGGGTTTTGTTTTCCAGGGCAGAAGCCTTTGTCAGTACCAGGAGGGTCCTTGTTCCTTATGGGCAGTCTGCCTGCTGGATTTCCACGAATATCAAGATGCTGCCCAGGGACAAGCTGCCACATGTGCCAACTCGGGCTGCTTTGAGAGTGCCCATGGAGCTCTGAAAACTGAGAAGGGGAAAGTGGTGTTCTGAGTATTGTTTTCCCGGTCAGAAGCCTTTGTCAGTGTCAGGTCGGCCCTTGTTCCACAGGGGCAGGCTGCCTGCTGGATTTCCACGAATATCAAGATGCCGCCCAGGGACAAGCTGCCACCTGTGCCAACTCGGGCTGCTTTGAGAGTGCCCATGGAGCTCTGCAAACTGAGACCTGGAACGTGGGGTGGTGGGTTTTGTTTCCCCGGGCAGAAGCCTTTGTCAGTACCAGTTCAGGCCTTGGCCATTGGGGGCCGGCTGCCTGCAGGATTTCCACAAATATCAAGATGCCGCCCAGGGACAAGCTGCCACCTGTGCCAACTCGGGCTGCTTTGAGAGTGCCCACGGTGCTCTGCAAACTGAGATGTGGAACGTGGGGTGGTGGATTTTGTTTCCCTGGGCAGAAGCCTTTGTCAGTACCAGGAAGGCCCTTGTTCCTCAGGGGCAGGCTGCCGGCTGGATTTCCACGAATATCAAGATGCTGCCCAGGGACAAGCTGCCACTTGGGCCAACTCGCGCTGCTTTGAGAGTGCCCACGGAGCTCTGCAAACTGAGACCATAACCTAGGGTTGTGGGTTTTGTTTTCCCGGGCAGAAGCCTTTGTCAGTACCAGGTAGGCCCTTGTTCCTTAGGGGCAGGCTGCCTGCAGGATTTCCACGAATATCAAGATGCTGCCCAGGGACAAGCTGCCACCTGTGCCAACTCGTGCTGCTTTGAGAGTGCCCATGGAGCTCTGCAAACTGAGACCATGAACCTGGGGTGCTGAGTTTTGTTTCTCCGGGCAGAAGCATTTGAAGTGCCAGGTAGGCCCTCGGTCCTTAAGGGCAGGCAGCCTGCTGTATTTCCACGAATATCAAGATGCTGCCCAGGGACAAGCTGCCACCTGTGCCAACTCGCGCTGCTTTGAGAGTGCCCATGGTGCTCTGCAAACTGAGACCAGAAACGTGGTGTTCTGAGTTTTGTTTTCCCGGGCAGAAGCCTTTGTCAGTACCAGGTCGGCCCTTGGCCCTTGGGGGCCAGCTGCCTGCAGGATTTCCACGAATATCAAAATGCTGCCCAGGGACAAGCTGCCACTTGTGCCAACTTGGGCTGCTTTGAGAGTGCCCACGGAGCTCTTCAAACTGAGCCAAAGTATGTGGGGTTATGGGTTTTGTTTTCCAGGGCAGAAGCCTTTTTCAGTACGAAGTAGGCCCTCAGCCCTTAGAGGCAGTCTGCCTGCTGGATTTCCACGAATATCAAGATGCCACCCAGGGACAAGCTGCCACCTGTGCCAACTCGGGCTGCTTTGAGAGTGCCCATGGAGCTCTGCAAAGTTAGACCAGGAACTTGCCTTGGTGAGTTTTGTTTCCCCGGGCAGAAGCATTTGCAGTACCAGGCAGGCTCTCGGAACTTCAGGGCCGTCTGCCTGCTGGATTTCCACGAATATCAAGATGCTGCCCAGGGACAAGCTGCCACTTGTGCTAACTCGCGCTGCTTTGAGGGTGCCCACAAGGCTCTGCAAAGTTAGACCAGGAACTTGCCTTGGTGAGTTTTGTTTCCCCGGGCAGAAGCATTTGCAGTACCAGGCAGGCTCTCGGAACTTCAGGGCCGTCTGCCTGCTGGATTTCCACAAATATCAAGATGCTGCCCAGGGACAAGCTGCCACTTGGGCCAACTCGCGCTGCTTTGGGGGTGCCCACGGAGCTCTGCAAACTGAGACCATAACCTAGGGTTGTGGGTTTTGTTTTCTCGGGCAGAAGCCTCTCTCAGTACCAGGTAGGCCCTTGTTCCTTAGGGGCAGGCTGCCTGCTGAATTTCCATGAATATCAAGATGCTGCCCAGGGACCAGCTGCCACTTGGGCCAACTCGTGCTGCTTTGAGAGTGCCCACGGAGCTCTGCAAACTGAGACCAGAAACGTAGGACTGTGGGTTTTGTTTTCCCGGGCAGAAGCCTCTCTCAGTACCAGGTATGCCCTTGTTCCTTAGGTGCAGGCTGGCAGCAAGCTTTCCACGAATATCAAGATGCTGCCCAGGGATATTCTGCCACCTGTGCCAACTCACGCTGCTTTGAGAGTGCCCACGGAGCTCTGCAAACTGAGACCATGAACCTGGGGTGGTGGGTTTTGTTTCCCCGGGCAGAAGCATTTGCAGTGCCAGGTAGGCCCTCGGTCCTTAAGGGCAGGCAGCCTGCTGTATTTCCACGAATATCAAGATGCTGCCCAGGGACAAGCTGCCACCTGTGCCAACTCACGCTGCTTTGAGAGTGCCCATGGTGCTCTGCAAACTGAGACCAGAAACGTGGGGTGCTGGGTTTTGTTTTCCAGGGCAGAAGCCTTTGTCAGTACCAAGTAGGCCCTTGTTCCTTAGGGACAGCCTGGAAGCAAGATTTCCCCGAATATCAAAATGCTGCCCAGGGATATTCTGCCACCTGTGCCAACTCGGGCTGCTTTGAGAGTGCCCACGGAGTTCTTCAAACTGAGACCAGGAACGTGGGTTTGTCGGTGTTGTTTTCCCGGGCAGAAACATTTGCAGGACCAGGTAGGCCCTCGGCCCTTTGGGGGAGGCTGGCACCAGGATTTCCACGAAAATCAGGTTTCCGCCCAGGGACAAGCTGCCACCTTTGCCAACTCACGCTGCTTTGAGAGTGCCCACGGAGCTCTGCAAACTGTGACCAGGACCGTGGGGTGCTGAGTTTTGTTTTCCCGGGCAGAAGTATTTGTCAGTACTAGGTAGGCCCACGGTCTTTCAGGGCCGTCAGCCTGCTGAATTTCCACGAATATCAGGATGCTGCCCACGGAGGAGCTGCCACCTGTGCCAACTCGGGGTGCTTTGAGAGTGCCCATGGTGCTCTGCAAACTGAGACCAGGAAAGTGGTGTTCTGAGTATTGTTTTCCCGGTCAGAAGCCTTTGTCAGTGTCAGGAGGGTCCTTGTTCCTTATGGGCAGTCTGCCTGCTGGATTTCCACGAATATCAAGATGCCGCCCAGGGACAAGCTGCCACCTGTGCCAACTCGGGCTGGTTTGAGAGTGCCCATGGAGCTCTGCAAACTGAGACCTGGAACATGGGGTGGTGGGTTTTGTTTCCCCGGGCAGAAGCCTTTGTCAGTACCAGGTCAGGCCTTGGCCCTTGGGGGCCGGCTGCCTGCAGGATTTCCACAAATATCAAGATGCCGCCCAGGGACAAGCTGCCACCTGTGCCAACTCGGGCTGCTTTGAGAGTGCCCACGGAGCTCTGCAAACTGAGACCAGAAACGTGGGGTGCTGGGTTTTGTTTTCCCGGGCAGAAGCCTTTGTCAGTACCAGGTCGGCCCTTGGCCCTTGGGGGCCGGCTGCCTGCAGGATTTCCACAAATATCAAGATGCCGCCCAGGGACAAGCTGCCACCTGAGCCAACTCGGGCTGCTTTGAGAGTGCCCACGGAGCTCTGCAAACTGAGATGTGGAACGTGGGGTGGTGGATTTTGTTTCCCTGGGCAGAAGCCTTTGTCAGTACCAGGAAGGCCCTTGTTCCTCAGGGGCAGGCTGCCGGCTGGATTTCCACGAATATCAAGATGCTGCCCAGGGACAAGCTGCCACTTGTGCCAACTCGCGCTGCTTTGAGAGTGCCCATGGAGCTCTGCAAACTGAGACCAGGAAGGTAGGGTTGTGGGTTTTGTTTTCCCGGGCAGAAGCCTTTGTCAGTACCAGGTCGGCCCTTGGCCCTTGGGGGCCAGCTGCCTGCAGGATTTCCACGAATATCAAAATGCTGCCCAGGGACAAGCTGCCACTTGTGCCAACTTGGGCTGCTTTGAGAGTGCCCACGGAGCTCTTCAAACTGAGCCAAAGTATGTGGGGTTATGGGTTTTGTTTTCCAGGGCAGAAGCCTTTTTCAGTACGAAGTAGGCCCTCAGCCCTTAGAGGCAGTCTGCCTGCTGGATTTCCACGAATATCAAGATGCCACCCAGGGACAAGCTGCCACCTGTGCCAACTCGGGCTGCTTTGAGAGTGCCCATGGAGCTCTGCAAAGTTAGACCAGGAACTTGCCTTGGTGAGTTTTGTTTCCCCGGGCAGAAGCATTTGCAGTACCAGGCAGGCTCTCGGAACTTCAGGGCCGTCTGCCTGCTGGATTTCCACGAATATCAAGATGCTGCCCAGGGACAAGCTGCCACTTGTGCTAACTCGCGCTGCTTTGAGGGTGCCCACAAGGCTCTGCAAAGTTAGACCAGGAACTTGCCTTGGTGAGTTTTGTTTCCCCGGGCAGAAGCATTTGCAGTACCAGGCAGGCTCTCGGAACTTCAGGGCCGTCTGGCTGCTGGATTTCCACAAATATCAAGATGCTGCCCAGGGACAAGCTGCCACTTGGGCCAACTCGCGCTGCTTTGGGGGTGCCCACGGAGCTCTGCAAACTGAGACCATAACCTAGGGTTGTGGGTTTTGTTTTCTCGGGCAGAAGCCTCTCTCAGTACCAGGTAGGCCCTTGTTCCTTAGGGGCAGGCTGCCTGCTGAATTTCCATGAATATCAAGATGCTGCCCAGGGACCAGCTGCCACTTGGGCCAACTCGTGCTGCTTTGAGAGTGCCCACGGAGCTCTGCAAACTGAGACCAGGAACGTAGGACTGTGGGTTTTGTTTTCCCGGGCAGAAGCCTCTCTCAGTACCAGGTATGCCCTTGTTCCTTAGGTGCAGGCTGGCAGCAAGCTTTCCACGAATATCAAGATGCTGCCCAGGGATATTCTGCCACCTGTGCCAACTCACGCTGCTTTGAGAGTGCCCACGGAGCTCTGCAAACTGAGACCATGAACCTGGGGTGGTGGGTTTTGTTTCCCCGGGCAGAAGCATTTGCAGTGCCAGGTAGGCCCTCGGTCCTTAAGGGCAGGCAGCCTGCTGTATTTCCACGAATATCAAGATGCTGCCCAGGGACAAGCTGCCACCTGTGCCAACTCACGCTGCTTTGAGAGTGCCCATGGTGCTCTGCAAACTGAGACCAGAAACGTGGGGTGCTGGGTTTTGTTTTCCAGGGCAGAAGCCTTTGTCAGTACCAAGTAGGCCCTTGTTCCTTAGGGACAGCCTGGAAGCAAGATTTCCCCGAATATCAAAATGCTGCCCAGGGATATTCTGCCACCTGTGCCAACTCGGGCTGCTTTGAGAGTGCCCACGGAGTTCTTCAAACTGAGACCAGGAACGTGGGTTTGTCGGTGTTGTTTTCCCGGGCAGAAACATTTGCAGGACCAGGTAGGCCCTCGGCCCTTTGGGGGAGGCTGGCACCAGGATTTCCACGAAAATCAGGTTTCCGCCCAGGGACAAGCTGCCACCTTTGCCAACTCACGCTGCTTTGAGAGTGCCCACGGAGCTCTGCAAACTGTGACCAGGACCGTGGGGTGCTGAGTTTTGTTTTCCCGGGCAGAAGTATTTGTCAGTACTAGGTAGGCCCACGGTCTTTCAGGGCCGTCAGCCTGCTGAATTTCCACGAATATCAGGATGCTGCCCACGGAGGAGCTGCCACCTGTGCCAACTCGGGGTGCTTTGAGAGTGCCCATGGTGCTCTGCAAACTGAGACCAGGAAAGTGGTGTTCTGAGTATTGTTTTCCCGGTCAGAAGCCTTTGTCAGTGTCAGGAGGGTCCTTGTTCCTTATGGGCAGTCTGCCTGCTGGATTTCCACGAATATCAAGATGCCGCCCAGGGACAAGCTGCCACCTGTGCCAACTCGGGCTGGTTTGAGAGTGCCCATGGAGCTCTGCAAACTGAGACCTGGAACATGGGGTGGTGGGTTTTGTTTCCCCGGGCAGAAGCCTTTGTCAGTACCAGGTCAGGCCTTGGCCCTTGGGGGCCGGCTGCCTGCAGGATTTCCACAAATATCAAGATGCCGCCCAGGGACAAGCTGCCACCTGTGCCAACTCGGGCTGCTTTGAGAGTGCCCACGGAGCTCTGCAAACTGAGACCAGAAACGTGGGGTGCTGGGTTTTGTTTTCCCGGGCAGAAGCCTTTGTCAGTACCAGGTCGGCCCTTGGCCCTTGGGGGCCGGCTGCCTGCAGGATTTCCACAAATATCAAGATGCCGCCCAGGGACAAGCTGCCACCTGAGCCAACTCGGGCTGCTTTGAGAGTGCCCACGGAGCTCTGCAAACTGAGATGTGGAACGTGGGGTGGTGGATTTTGTTTCCCTGGGCAGAAGCCTTTGTCAGTACCAGGAAGGCCCTTGTTCCTCAGGGGCAGGCTGCCGGCTGGATTTCCACGAATATCAAGATGCTGCCCAGGGACAAGCTGCCACTTGTGCCAACTCGCGCTGCTTTGAGAGTGCCCATGGAGCTCTGCAAACTGAGACCAGGAAGGTAGGGTTGTGGGTTTTGTTTTCCCGGGCAGAAGCCTTTGTCAGTACCAGGTAGGCCCTTGTTCCTTAGGGGCAGGCTGCCTGCAGGATTTCCACGAATATCAAGATGCTGCCCAGGGACAAGCTGCCACCTGTGCCAACTCGCGCTGCTTTGAGAGTGCCCATGGTGCTCTGCAAACTGAGACCAGAAACGTGGTGTTCTGAGTTTTGTTTTCCCGGGCAGAAGCCTTTGTCAGTACCAGGTCGGCCCTTGGCCCTTGGGGGCCAGCTGCCTGCAGGATTTCCACGAATATCAAGATGCTGCCCAGGGACAAGCTGCCACTTGTGCCAACTTGGGCTGCTTTGAGAGTGCCCACGGAGCTCTTCAAACTGAGAGAAAGTATGTGGGGTTATGGGTTTTGTTTTCCCGGGCAGAAGCCTTTGTCAGTACGAAGTAGGCCCTCAGCCCTTAGAGGCAGTCTGCCTGCTGGATTTCCACGAATATCAAGATGCCACCCAGGGACAAGCTGCCACCTGTGCCAACTCGGGCTGCTTTGAGAGTGCCCATGGAGCTCTGCAAAGTTAGACCAGGAACTTGCCTTGGTGAGTTTTGTTTCCCCGGGCAGAAGCATTTGCAGTACCAGGCAGGCTCTCGGAACTTCAGGGCCGTCTGCCTGCTGGATTTCCACGAATATCAAGATGCTGCCCAGGGACAAGCTGCCACTTGGGCCAACTCGCGCTGCTTTGGGGGTGCCCACAGAGCTCTGCAAACTGAGACCATAACCTAGGGTTGTGGGTTTTGTTTTCTCGGGCAGAAGCCTCTCTCAGTACCAGGTAGGCCCTTGTTCCTTAGGGGCAGGCTGCCTGCTGAATTTCCACGAATATCAAGATGCTGCCCAGGGACCAGCTGCCACTTGGGCCAACTCGTGCTGCTTTGAGAGTGCCCACGGAGCTCTGCAAACTGAGACCAGGAACGTAGGACTGTGGGTTTTGTTTTCCCGGGCAGAAGCCTCTCTCAGTACCAGGTATGCCCTTGTTCCTTAGGTGCAGGCTGGCAGCAAGCTTTCCACGAATATCAAGATGCTGCCCAGGGATATTCTGCCACCTGTGCCAACTCGGGCTGCTTTGAGAGTGCCCACGGAGCTCTGCAAACTGAGACCATGAACCTGGGGTGCTGAGTTTTGTTTCTCCGGGCAGAAGCATTTGCAGTGCCAGGTAGGCCCTCGGTCCTTAAGGGCAGGCAGCCTGCTGTATTTCCACGAATATCAAGATGCTGCCCAGGGACAAGCTGCCACCTGTGCCAACTCACGCTGCTTTGAGAGTGCCCATGGTGCTCTGCAAACTGAGACCAGAAACGTGGGGTGCTGGGTTTTGTTTTCCAGGGCAGAAGCCTTTGTCAGTACCAAGTAGGCCCTTGTTCCTTAGGGACAGCCTGGAAGCAAGATTTCCCCGAATATCAAAATGCTGCCCAGGGATATTCTGCCACCTGTGCCAACTCGGGCTGCTTTGAGAGTGCCCACGGAGTTCTTCAAACTGAGACCAGGAACGTGGGTTTGTCGGTGTTGTTTTCCCGGGCAGAAACATTTGCAGGACCAGGTAGGCCCTCGGCCCTTTGGGGGAGGCTGGCACCAGGATTTCCACGAAAATCAAGTTTCCGCCCAGGGACAAGCTGCCACCTTTGCCAACTCACGCTGCTTTGAGAGTGCCCACGGAGCTCTGCAAACTGTGACCAGGACCGTGGGGTGCTGAGTTTTGTTTTCCCGGGCAGAAGTATTTGTCAGTACTAGGTAGGCCCACGGTCTTTCAGGGCCGTCAGCCTGCTGAATTTCCACGAATATCAGGATGCTGCCCACGGAGGAGCTGCCACCTGTGCCAACTCGGGGTGCTTTGAGAGTGCCCATGGTGCTCTGCAAACTGAGACCAGAAACGTGGGGTGCTGGGTTTTGTTTTCCAGGGCAGAAGCCTTTGTCAGTACCAGGAGGGTCCTTGTTCCTTATGGGCAGTCTGCCTGCTGGATTTCCACGAATATCAAGATGCTGCCCAGGGACAAGCTGCCACATGTGCCAACTCGGGCTGCTTTGAGAGTGCCCATGGAGCTCTGAAAACTGAGAAGGGGAAAGTGGTGTTCTGAGTATTGTTTTCCCGGTCAGAAGCCTTTGTCAGTGTCAGGTCGGCCCTTGTTCCACAGGGGCAGGCTGCCTGCTGGATTTCCACGAATATCAAGATGCCGCCCAGGGACAAGCTGCCACCTGTGCCAACTCGGGCTGCTTTGAGAGTGCCCATGGAGCTCTGCAAACTGAGACCTGGAACGTGGGGTGGTGGGTTTTGTTTCCCCGGGCAGAAGCCTTTGTCAGTACCAGTTCAGGCCTTGGCCATTGGGGGCCGGCTGCCTGCAGGATTTCCACAAATATCAAGATGCCGCCCAGGGACAAGCTGCCACCTGTGCCAACTCGGGCTGCTTTGAGAGTGCCCACGGTGCTCTGCAAACTGAGATGTGGAACGTGGGGTGGTGGATTTTGTTTCCCTGGGCAGAAGCCTTTGTCAGTACCAGGAAGGCCCTTGTTCCTCAGGGGCAGGCTGCCGGCTGGATTTCCACGAATATCAAGATGCTGCCCAGGGACAAGCTGCCACTTGGGCCAACTCGCGCTGCTTTGAGAGTGCCCACGGAGCTCTGCAAACTGAGACCATAACCTAGGGTTGTGGGTTTTGTTTTCCCGGGCAGAAGCCTTTGTCAGTACCAGGTAGGCCCTTGTTCCTTAGGGGCAGGCTGCCTGCAGGATTTCCACGAATATCAAGATGCTGCCCAGGGACAAGCTGCCACCTGTGCCAACTCGTGCTGCTTTGAGAGTGCCCATGGAGCTCTGCAAACTGAGACCATGAACCTGGGGTGCTGAGTTTTGTTTCTCCGGGCAGAAGCATTTGAAGTGCCAGGTAGGCCCTCGGTCCTTAAGGGCAGGCAGCCTGCTGTATTTCCACGAATATCAAGATGCTGCCCAGGGACAAGCTGCCACCTGTGCCAACTCGCGCTGCTTTGAGAGTGCCCATGGTGCTCTGCAAACTGAGACCAGAAACGTGGTGTTCTGAGTTTTGTTTTCCCGGGCAGAAGCCTTTGTCAGTACCAGGTCGGCCCTTGGCCCTTGGGGGCCAGCTGCCTGCAGGATTTCCACGAATATCAAAATGCTGCCCAGGGACAAGCTGCCACTTGTGCCAACTTGGGCTGCTTTGAGAGTGCCCACGGAGCTCTTCAAACTGAGCCAAAGTATGTGGGGTTATGGGTTTTATTTTCCAGGGCAGAAGCCTTTGTCAGTACGAAGTAGGCCCTCAGCCCTTAGAGGCAGTCTGCCTGCTGGATTTCCACGAATATCAAGATGCCACCCAGGGACAAGCTGCCACCTGTGCCAACTCGGGCTGCTTTGAGAGTGCCCATGGAGCTCTGCAAAGTTAGACCAGGAACTTGCCTTGGTGAGTTTTGTTTCCCCGGGCAGAAGCATTTGCAGTACCAGGCAGGCTCTCGGAACTTCAGGGCCGTCTGCCTGCTGGATTTCCACGAATATCAAGATGCTGCCCAGGGACAAGCTGCCACTTGTGCTAACTCGCGCTGCTTTGAGGGTGCCCACAAGGCTCTGCAAAGTTAGACCAGGAACTTGCCTTGGTGAGTTTTGTTTCCCCGGGCAGAAGCATTTGCAGTACCAGGCAGGCTCTCGGAACTTCAGGGCCGTCTGCCTGCTGGATTTCCACAAATATCAAGATGCTGCCCAGGGACAAGCTGCCACTTGGGCCAACTCGCGCTGCTTTGGGGGTGCCCACGGAGCTCTGCAAACTGAGACCATAACCTAGGGTTGTGGGTTTTGTTTTCTCGGGCAGAAGCCTCTCTCAGTACCAGGTAGGCCCTTGTTCCTTAGGGGCAGGCTGCCTGCTGAATTTCCATGAATATCAAGATGCTGCCCAGGGACCAGCTGCCACTTGGGCCAACTCGTGCTGCTTTGAGAGTGCCCACGGAGCTCTGCAAACTGAGACCAGAAACGTAGGACTGTGGGTTTTGTTTTCCCGGGCAGAAGCCTCTCTCAGTACCAGGTATGCCCTTGTTCCTTAGGTGCAGGCTGGCAGCAAGCTTTCCACGAATATCAAGATGCTGCCCAGGGATATTCTGCCACCTGTGCCAACTCACGCTGCTTTGAGAGTGCCCACGGAGCTCTGCAAACTGAGACCATGAACCTGGGGTGGTGGGTTTTGTTTCCCCGGGCAGAAGCATTTGCAGTGCCAGGTAGGCCCTCGGTCCTTAAGGGCAGGCAGCCTGCTGTATTTCCACGAATATCAAGATGCTGCCCAGGGACAAGCTGCCACCTGTGCCAACTCACGCTGCTTTGAGAGTGCCCATGGTGCTCTGCAAACTGAGACCAGAAACGTGGGGTGCTGGGTTTTGTTTTCCAGGGCAGAAGCCTTTGTCAGTACCAAGTAGGCCCTTGTTCCTTAGGGACAGCCTGGAAGCAAGATTTCCCCGAATATCAAAATGCTGCCCAGGGATATTCTGCCACCTGTGCCAACTCGGGCTGCTTTGAGAGTGCCCACGGAGTTCTTCAAACTGAGACCAGGAACGTGGGTTTGTCGGTGTTGTTTTCCCGGGCAGAAACATTTGCAGGACCAGGTAGGCCCTCGGCCCTTTGGGGGAGGCTGGCACCAGGATTTCCACGAAAATCAGGTTTCCGCCCAGGGACAAGCTGCCACCTTTGCCAACTCACGCTGCTTTGAGAGTGCCCACGGAGCTCTGCAAACTGTGACCAGGACCGTGGGGTGCTGAGTTTTGTTTTCCCGGGCAGAAGTATTTGTCAGTACTAGGTAGGCCCACGGTCTTTCAGGGCCGTCAGCCTGCTGAATTTCCACGAATATCAGGATGCTGCCCACGGAGGAGCTGCCACCTGTGCCAACTCGGGGTGCTTTGAGAGTGCCCATGGTGCTCTGCAAACTGAGACCAGGAAAGTGGTGTTCTGAGTATTGTTTTCCCGGTCAGAAGCCTTTGTCAGTGTCAGGAGGGTCCTTGTTCCTTATGGGCAGTCTGCCTGCTGGATTTCCACGAATATCAAGATGCCGCCCAGGGACAAGCTGCCACCTGTGCCAACTCGGGCTGGTTTGAGAGTGCCCATGGAGCTCTGCAAACTGAGACCTGGAACATGGGGTGGTGGGTTTTGTTTCCCCGGGCAGAAGCCTTTGTCAGTACCAGGTCAGGCCTTGGCCCTTGGGGGCCGGCTGCCTGCAGGATTTCCACAAATATCAAGATGCCGCCCAGGGACAAGCTGCCACCTGTGCCAACTCGGGCTGCTTTGAGAGTGCCCACGGAGCTCTGCAAACTGAGACCAGAAACGTGGGGTGCTGGGTTTTGTTTTCCCGGGCAGAAGCCTTTGTCAGTACCAGGTCGGCCCTTGGCCCTTGGGGGCCGGCTGCCTGCAGGATTTCCACAAATATCAAGATGCCGCCCAGGGACAAGCTGCCACCTGAGCCAACTCGGGCTGCTTTGAGAGTGCCCACGGAGCTCTGCAAACTGAGATGTGGAACGTGGGGTGGTGGATTTTGTTTCCCTGGGCAGAAGCCTTTGTCAGTACCAGGAAGGCCCTTGTTCCTCAGGGGCAGGCTGCCGGCTGGATTTCCACGAATATCAAGATGCTGCCCAGGGACAAGCTGCCACTTGTGCCAACTCGCGCTGCTTTGAGAGTGCCCATGGAGCTCTGCAAACTGAGACCAGGAAGGTAGGGTTGTGGGTTTTGTTTTCCCGGGCAGAAGCCTTTGTCAGTACCAGGTCGGCCCTTGGCCCTTGGGGGCCAGCTGCCTGCAGGATTTCCACGAATATCAAAATGCTGCCCAGGGACAAGCTGCCACTTGTGCCAACTTGGGCTGCTTTGAGAGTGCCCACGGAGCTCTTCAAACTGAGCCAAAGTATGTGGGGTTATGGGTTTTGTTTTCCAGGGCAGAAGCCTTTTTCAGTACGAAGTAGGCCCTCAGCCCTTAGAGGCAGTCTGCCTGCTGGATTTCCACGAATATCAAGATGCCACCCAGGGACAAGCTGCCACCTGTGCCAACTCGGGCTGCTTTGAGAGTGCCCATGGAGCTCTGCAAAGTTAGACCAGGAACTTGCCTTGGTGAGTTTTGTTTCCCCGGGCAGAAGCATTTGCAGTACCAGGCAGGCTCTCGGAACTTCAGGGCCGTCTGCCTGCTGGATTTCCACGAATATCAAGATGCTGCCCAGGGACAAGCTGCCACTTGTGCTAACTCGCGCTGCTTTGAGGGTGCCCACAAGGCTCTGCAAAGTTAGACCAGGAACTTGCCTTGGTGAGTTTTGTTTCCCCGGGCAGAAGCATTTGCAGTACCAGGCAGGCTCTCGGAACTTCAGGGCCGTCTGCCTGCTGGATTTCCACAAATATCAAGATGCTGCCCAGGGACAAGCTGCCACTTGGGCCAACTCGCGCTGCTTTGGGGGTGCCCACGGAGCTCTGCAAACTGAGACCATAACCTAGGGTTGTGGGTTTTGTTTTCTCGGGCAGAAGCCTCTCTCAGTACCAGGTAGGCCCTTGTTCCTTAGGGGCAGGCTGCCTGCTGAATTTCCATGAATATCAAGATGCTGCCCAGGGACCAGCTGCCACTTGGGCCAACTCGTGCTGCTTTGAGAGTGCCCACGGAGCTCTGCAAACTGAGACCAGAAACGTAGGACTGTGGGTTTTGTTTTCCCGGGCAGAAGCCTCTCTCAGTACCAGGTATGCCCTTGTTCCTTAGGTGCAGGCTGGCAGCAAGCTTTCCACGAATATCAAGATGCTGCCCAGGGATATTCTGCCACCTGTGCCAACTCACGCTGCTTTGAGAGTGCCCACGGAGCTCTGCAAACTGAGACCATGAACCTGGGGTGGTGGGTTTTGTTTCCCCGGGCAGAAGCATTTGCAGTGCCAGGTAGGCCCTCGGTCCTTAAGGGCAGGCAGCCTGCTGTATTTCCACGAATATCAAGATGCTGCCCAGGGACAAGCTGCCACCTGTGCCAACTCACGCTGCTTTGAGAGTGCCCATGGTGCTCTGCAAACTGAGACCAGAAACGTGGGGTGCTGGGTTTTGTTTTCCAGGGCAGAAGCCTTTGTCAGTACCAAGTAGGCCCTTGTTCCTTAGGGACAGCCTGGAAGCAAGATTTCCCCGAATATCAAAATGCTGCCCAGGGATATTCTGCCACCTGTGCCAACTCGGGCTGCTTTGAGAGTGCCCACGGAGTTCTTCAAACTGAGACCAGGAACGTGGGTTTGTCGGTGTTGTTTTCCCGGGCAGAAACATTTGCAGGACCAGGTAGGCCCTCGGCCCTTTGGGGGAGGCTGGCACCAGGATTTCCACGAAAATCAGGTTTCCGCCCAGGGACAAGCTGCCACCTTTGCCAACTCACGCTGCTTTGAGAGTGCCCACGGAGCTCTGCAAACTGTGACCAGGACCGTGGGGTGCTGAGTTTTGTTTTCCCGGGCAGAAGTATTTGTCAGTACTAGGTAGGCCCACGGTCTTTCAGGGCCGTCAGCCTGCTGAATTTCCACGAATATCAGGATGCTGCCCACGGAGGAGCTGCCACCTGTGCCAACTCGGGGTGCTTTGAGAGTGCCCATGGTGCTCTGCAAACTGAGACCAGGAAAGTGGTGTTCTGAGTATTGTTTTCCCAGTCAGAAGCCTTTGTCAGTGTCAGGAGGGTCCTTGTTCCTTATGGGCAGTCTGCCTGCTGGATTTCCACGAATATCAAGATGCCGCCCAGGGACAAGCTGCCACCTGTGCCAACTCGGGCTGGTTTGAGAGTGCCCATGGAGCTCTGCAAACTGAGACCTGGAACATGGGGTGGTGGGTTTTGTTTCCCCGGGCAGAAGCCTTTGTCAGTACCAGGTCAGGCCTTGGCCCTTGGGGGCCGGCTGCCTGCAGGATTTCCACAAATATCAAGATGCCGCCCAGGGACAAGCTGCCACCTGTGCCAACTCGGGCTGCTTTGAGAGTGCCCACGGAGCTCTGCAAACTGAGACCAGAAACGTGGGGTGCTGGGTTTTGTTTTCCCGGGCAGAAGCCTTTGTCAGTACCAGGAAGGCCCTTGTTCCTCAGGGGCAGGCTGCCGGCTGGATTTCCACGAATATCAAGATGCTGCCCAGGGACAAGCTGCCACTTGTGCCAACTCGCGCTGCTTTGAGAGTGCCCATGGAGCTCTGCAAACTGAGACCAGGAAGGTAGGGTTGTGGGTTTTGTTTTCCCGGGCAGAAGCCTTTGTCAGTACCAGGTAGGCCCTTGTTCCTTAGGGGCAGGCTGCCTGCAGGATTTCCACGAATATCAAGATGCTGCCCAGGGACAAGCTGCCACCTGTGCCAACTCGCGCTGCTTTGAGAGTGCCCATGGTGCTCTGCAAACTGAGACCAGAAACGTGGTGTTCTGAGTTTTGTTTTCCCGGGCAGAAGCCTTTGTCAGTACCAGGTCGGCCCTTGGCCCTTGGGGGCCAGCTGCCTGCAGGATTTCCACGAATATCAAGATGCTGCCCAGGGACAAGCTGCCACTTGTGCCAACTTGGGCTGCTTTGAGAGTGCCCACGGAGCTCTTCAAACTGAGAGAAAGTATGTGGGGTTATGGGTTTTGTTTTCCCGGGCAGAAGCCTTTGTCAGTACGAAGTAGGCCCTCAGCCCTTAGAGGCAGTCTGCCTGCTGGATTTCCACGAATATCAAGATGCCACCCAGGGACAAGCTGCCACTTGTGCCAACTCGGGCTGCTTTGAGAGTGCCCATGGAGCTCTGCAAAGTTAGACCAGGAACTTGCCTTGGTGAGTTTTGTTTCCCCGGGCAGAAGCATTTGCAGTACCAGGCAGGCTCTCGGAACTTCAGGGCCGTCTGCCTGCTGGATTTCCACGAATATCAAGATGCTGCCCAGGGACAAGCTGCCACTTGTGCTAACTCGCGCTGCTTTGAGGGTGCCCACAAGGCTCTGCAAAGTTAGACCAGGAACTTGCCTTGGTGAGTTTTGTTTCCCCGGGCAGAAGCATTTGCAGTACCAGGCAGGCTCTCGGAACTTCAGGGCCGTCTGCCTGCTGGATTTCCACAAATATCAAGATGCTGCCCAGGGACAAGCTGCCACCTGTGCCAACTCGCGCTGCTTTGGGGGTGCCCACGGAGCTCTGCAAACTGAGACCATAACCTAGGGTTGTGGGTTTTGTTTTCTCGGGCAGAAGCCTCTCTCAGTACCAGGTAGGCCCTTGTTCCTTAGGGGCAGGCTGCCTGCTGAATTTCCACGAATATCAAGATGCTGCCCAGGGACCAGCTGCCACTTGGGCCAACTCGTGCTGCTTTGAGAGTGCCCACGGAGCTCTGCAAACTGAGACCAGGAACGTAGGACTGTGGGTTTTGTTTTCCCGGGCAGAAGCCTCTCTCAGTACCAGGTATGCCCTTGTTCCTTAGGTGCAGGCTGGCAGCAAGCTTACCACGAATATCAAGATGCTGCCCAGGGATATTCTGCCACCTGTGCCAACTCACGCTGCTTTGAGAGTGCCCACGGAGCTCTGCAAACTGAGACCATGAACCTGGGGTGGTGGGTTTTGTTTCCCCGGGCAGAAGCATTTGCAGTGCCAGGTAGGCCCTCGGTCCTTAAGGGCAGGCAGCCTGCTGTATTTCCACGAATATCAAGATGCTGCCCAGGGACAAGCTGCCACCTGTGCCAACTCGGGCTGCTTTGAGAGTGCCCATGGTGCTCTGCAAACTGAGACCAGAAACGTGGGGTGCTGGGTTTTGTTTTCCAGGGCAGAAGCCTTTGTCAGTACCAAGTAGGCCCTTGTTCCTTAGGGACAGCCTGGAAGCAAGATTTCCCCGAATATCAAAATGCTGCCCAGGGATATTCTGCCACCTGTGCCAACTCGGGCTGCTTTGAGAGTGCCCACGGAGTTCTTCAAACTGAGACCAGGAACGTGGGTTTGTCGGTGTTGTTTTCCCGGGCAGAAACATTTGCAGGACCAGGTAGGCCCTCGGCCCTTTGGGGGAGGCTGGCACCAGGATTTCCACGAAAATCAGGTTTCCGCCCAGGGACAAGCTGCCACCTTTGCCAACTCACGCTGCTTTGAGAGTGCCCACGGAGCTCTGCAAACTGTGACCAGGACCGTGGGGTGCTGAGTTTTGTTTTCCCGGGCAGAAGTATTTGTCAGTACTAGGTAGGCCCACGGTCTTTCAGGGCCGTCAGCCTGCTGAATTTCCACGAATATCAGGATGCTGCCCACGGAGGAGCTGCCACCTGTGCCAACTCGGGGTGCTTTGAGAGTGCCCATGGTGCTCTGCAAACTGAGACCAGGAAAGTGGTGTTCTGAGTATTGTTTTCCCGGTCAGAAGCCTTTGTCAGTGTCAGGAGGGTCCTTGTTCCTTATGGGCAGTCTGCCTGCTGGATTTCCACGAATATCAAGATGCCGCCCAGGGACAAGCTGCCACCTGTGCCAACTCGGGCTGGTTTGAGAGTGCCCATGGAGCTCTGCAAACTGAGACCTGGAACATGGGGTGGTGGGTTTTGTTTCCCCGGGCAGAAGCCTTTGTCAGTACCAGGTCAGGCCTTGGCCCTTGGGGGCCGGCTGCCTGCAGGATTTCCACAAATATCAAGATGCCGCCCAGGGACAAGCTGCCACCTGTGCCAACTCGGGCTGCTTTGAGAGTGCCCACGGAGCTCTGCAAACTGAGACCAGAAACGTGGGGTGCTGGGTTTTGTTTTCCCGGGCAGAAGCCTTTGTCAGTACCAGGTCGGCCCTTGGCCCTTGGGGGCCGGCTGCCTGCAGGATTTCCACAAATATCAAGATGCCGCCCAGGGACAAGCTGCCACCTGAGCCAACTCGGGCTGCTTTGAGAGTGCCCACGGAGCTCTGCAAACTGAGATGTGGAACGTGGGGTGGTGGATTTTGTTTCCCTGGGCAGAAGCCTTTGTCAGTACCAGGAAGGCCCTTGTTCCTCAGGGGCAGGCTGCCGGCTGGATTTCCACGAATATCAAGATGCTGCCCAGGGACAAGCTGCCACTTGTGCCAACTCGCGCTGCTTTGAGAGTGCCCATGGAGCTCTGCAAACTGAGACCAGGAAGGTAGGGTTGTGGGTTTTGTTTTCCCGGGCAGAAGCCTTTGTCAGTACCAGGTAGGCCCTTGTTCCTTAGGGGCAGGCTGCCTGCAGGATTTCCACGAATATCAAGATGCTGCCCAGGGACAAGCTGCCACCTGTGCCAACTCGCGCTGCTTTGAGAGTGCCCATGGTGCTCTGCAAACTGAGACCAGAAACGTGGTGTTCTGAGTTTTGTTTTCCCGGGCAGAAGCCTTTGTCAGTACCAGGTCGGCCCTTGGCCCTTGGGGGCCAGCTGCCTGCAGGATTTCCACGAATATCAAGATGCTGCCCAGGGACAAGCTGCCACTTGTGCCAACTTGGGCTGCTTTGAGAGTGCCCACGGAGCTCTTCAAACTGAGAGAAAGTATGTGGGGTTATGGGTTTTGTTTTCCCGGGCAGAAGCCTTTGTCAGTACGAAGTAGGCCCTCAGCCCTTAGAGGCAGTCTGCCTGCTGGATTTCCACGAATATCAAGATGCCACCCAGGGACAAGCTGCCACCTGTGCCAACTCGGGCTGCTTTGAGAGTGCCCATGGAGCTCTGCAAAGTTAGACCAGGAACTTGCCTTGGTGAGTTTTGTTTCCCCGGGCAGAAGCATTTGCAGTACCAGGCAGGCTCTCGGAACTTCAGGGCCGTCTGCCTGCTGGATTTCCACGAATATCAAGATGCTGCCCAGGGACAAGCTGCCACTTGGGCCAACTCGCGCTGCTTTGGGGGTGCCCACAGAGCTCTGCAAACTGAGACCATAACCTAGGGTTGTGGGTTTTGTTTTCTCGGGCAGAAGCCTCTCTCAGTACCAGGTAGGCCCTTGTTCCTTAGGGGCAGGCTGCCTGCTGAATTTCCACGAATATCAAGATGCTGCCCAGGGACCAGCTGCCACTTGGGCCAACTCGTGCTGCTTTGAGAGTGCCCACGGAGCTCTGCAAACTGAGACCAGGAACGTAGGACTGTGGGTTTTGTTTTCCCGGGCAGAAGCCTCTCTCAGTACCAGGTATGCCCTTGTTCCTTAGGTGCAGGCTGGCAGCAAGCTTTCCACGAATATCAAGATGCTGCCCAGGGATATTCTGCCACCTGTGCCAACTCGGGCTGCTTTGAGAGTGCCCACGGAGCTCTGCAAACTGAGACCATGAACCTGGGGTGCTGAGTTTTGTTTCTCCGGGCAGAAGCATTTGCAGTGCCAGGTAGGCCCTCGGTCCTTAAGGGCAGGCAGCCTGCTGTATTTCCACGAATATCAAGATGCTGCCCAGGGACAAGCTGCCACCTGTGCCAACTCACGCTGCTTTGAGAGTGCCCATGGTGCTCTGCAAACTGAGACCAGAAACGTGGGGTGCTGGGTTTTGTTTTCCAGGGCAGAAGCCTTTGTCAGTACCAAGTAGGCCCTTGTTCCTTAGGGACAGCCTGGAAGCAAGATTTCCCCGAATATCAAAATGCTGCCCAGGGATATTCTGCCACCTGTGCCAACTCGGGCTGCTTTGAGAGTGCCCACGGAGTTCTTCAAACTGAGACCAGGAACGTGGGTTTGTCGGTGTTGTTTTCCCGGGCAGAAACATTTGCAGGACCAGGTAGGCCCTCGGCCCTTTGGGGGAGGCTGGCACCAGGATTTCCACGAAAATCAAGTTTCCGCCCAGGGACAAGCTGCCACCTTTGCCAACTCACGCTGCTTTGAGAGTGCCCACGGAGCTCTGCAAACTGTGACCAGGACCGTGGGGTGCTGAGTTTTGTTTTCCCGGGCAGAAGTATTTGTCAGTACTAGGTAGGCCCACGGTCTTTCAGGGCCGTCAGCCTGCTGAATTTCCACGAATATCAGGATGCTGCCCACGGAGGAGCTGCCACCTGTGCCAACTCGGGCTGCTTTGAGAGTGCCCATGGTGCTCTGCAAACTGAGACCAGAAACGTGGGGTGCTGGGTTTTGTTTTCCAGGGCAGAAGCCTTTGTCAGTACCAGGAGGGTCCTTGTTCCTTATGGGCAGTCTGCCTGCTGGATTTCCACGAATATCAAGATGCTGCCCAGGGACAAGCTGCCACCTGTGCCAACTCGGGCTGCTTTGAGAGTGCCCATGGAGCTCTGCAAACTGAGAAGGGGAAAGTGGTGTTCTGAGTATTGTTTTCCCGGTCAGAAGCCTTTGTCAGTGTCAGGTCGGCCCTTGTTCCACAGGGGCAGGCTGCCTGCTGGATTTCCACGAATATCAAGATGCCGCCCAGGGACAAGCTGCCACCTGTGCCAACTCGGGCTGGTTTGAGAGTGCCCATGGAGCTCTGCAAACTGAGACCTGGAACGTGGGGTGGTGGGTTTTGTTTCCCCGGGCAGAAGCCTTTGTCAGTACCAGTTCAGGCCTTGGCCATTGGGGGCCGGCTGCCTGCAGGATTTCCACAAATATCAAGATGCCGCCCAGGGACAAGCTGCCACCTGTGCCAACTCGGGCTGCTTTGAGAGTGCCCACGGTGCTCTGCAAACTGAGATGTGGAACGTGGGGTGGTGGATTTTGTTTCCCTGGGCAGAAGCCTTTGTCAGTACCAGGAAGGCCCTTGTTCCTCAGGGGCAGGCTGCCGGCTGGATTTCCACGAATATCAAGATGCTGCCCAGGGACAAGCTGCCACTTGGGCCAACTCGCGCTGCTTTGAGAGTGCCCACGGAGCTCTGCAAACTGAGACCATAACCTAGGGTTGTGGGTTTTGTTTTCCCGGGCAGAAGCCTTTGTCAGTACCAGGTAGGCCCTTGTTCCTTAGGGGCAGGCTGCCTGCAGGATTTCCACGAATATCAAGATGCTGCCCAGGGACAAGCTGCCACCTGTGCCAACTCGTGCTGCTTTGAGAGTGCCCATGGAGCTCTGCAAACTGAGACCATGAACCTGGGGTGCTGAGTTTTGTTTCTCCGGGCAGAAGCATTTGAAGTGCCAGGTAGGCCCTCGGTCCTTAAGGGCAGGCAGCCTGCTGTATTTCCACGAATATCAAGATGCTGCCCAGGGACAAGCTGCCACCTGTGCCAACTCGCGCTGCTTTGAGAGTGCCCATGGTGCTCTGCAAACTGAGACCAGAAACGTGGTGTTCTGAGTTTTGTTTTCCCGGGCAGAAGCCTTTGTCAGTACCAGGTCGGCCCTTGGCCCTTGGGGGCCAGCTGCCTGCAGGATTTCCACGAATATCAAAATGCTGCCCAGGGACAAGCTGCCACTTGTGCCAACTTGGGCTGCTTTGAGAGTGCCCACGGAGCTCTTCAAACTGAGCCAAAGTATGTGGGGTTATGGGTTTTGTTTTCCAGGGCAGAAGCCTTTGTCAGTACGAAGTAGGCCCTCAGCCCTTAGAGGCAGTCTGCCTGCTGGATTTCCACGAATATCAAGATGCCACCCAGGGACAAGCTGCCACCTGTGCCAACTCGGGCTGCTTTGAGAGTGCCCATGGAGCTCTGCAAAGTTAGACCAGGAACTTGCCTTGGTGAGTTTTGTTTCCCCGAGCAGAAGCATTTGCAGTACCAGGCAGGCTCTCGGAACTTCAGGGCCGTCTGCCTGCTGGATTTCCACGAATATCAAGATGCTGCCCAGGGACAAGCTGCCACTTGTGCTAACTCGCGCTGCTTTGAGGGTGCCCACAAGGCTCTGCAAAGTTAGACCAGGAACTTGCCTTGGTGAGTTTTGTTTCCCCGGGCAGAAGCATTTGCAGTACCAGGCAGGCTCTCGGAACTTCAGGGCCGTCTGCCTGCTGGATTTCCACAAATATCAAGATGCTGCCCAGGGACAAGCTGCCACTTGGGCCAACTCGCGCTGCTTTGGGGGTGCCCACGGAGCTCTGCAAACTGAGACCATAACCTAGGGTTGTGGGTTTTGTTTTCTCGGGCAGAAGCCTCTCTCAGTACCAGGTAGGCCCTTGTTCCTTAGGGGCAGGCTGCCTGCTGAATTTCCATGAATATCAAGATGCTGCCCAGGGACCAGCTGCCACTTGGGCCAACTCGTGCTGCTTTGAGAGTGCCCACGGAGCTCTGCAAACTGAGACCAGGAACGTAGGACTGTGGGTTTTGTTTTCCCGGGCAGAAGCCTCTCTCAGTACCAGGTATGCCCTTGTTCCTTAGGTGCAGGCTGGCAGCAAGCTTTCCACGAATATCAAGATGCTGCCCAGGGATATTCTGCCACCTGTGCCAACTCACGCTGCTTTGAGAGTGCCCACGGAGCTCTGCAAACTGAGACCATGAACCTGGGGTGGTGGGTTTTGTTTCCCCGGGCAGAAGCATTTGCAGTGCCAGGTAGGCCCTCGGTCCTTAAGGGCAGGCAGCCTGCTGTATTTCCACGAATATCAAGATGCTGCCCAGGGACAAGCTGCCACCTGTGCCAACTCACGCTGCTTTGAGAGTGCCCATGGTGCTCTGCAAACTGAGACCAGAAACGTGGGGTGCTGGGTTTTGTTTTCCAGGGCAGAAGCCTTTGTCAGTACCAAGTAGGCCCTTGTTCCTTAGGGACAGCCTGGAAGCAAGATTTCCCCGAATATCAAAATGCTGCCCAGGGATATTCTGCCACCTGTGCCAACTCGGGCTGCTTTGAGAGTGCCCACGGAGTTCTTCAAACTGAGACCAGGAACGTGGGTTTGTCGGTGTTGTTTTCCCGGGCAGAAACATTTGCAGGACCAGGTAGGCCCTCGGCCCTTTGGGGGAGGCTGGCACCAGGATTTCCATGAAAATCAGGTTTCCGCCCAGGGACAAGCTGCCACCTTTGCCAACTCACGCTGCTTTGAGAGTGCCCACGGAGCTCTGCAAACTGTGACCAGGACCGTGGGGTGCTGAGTTTTGTTTTCCCGGGCAGAAGTATTTGTCAGTACTAGGTAGGCCCACGGTCTTTCAGGGCCGTCAGCCTGCTGAATTTCCACGAATATCAGGATGCTGCCCACGGAGGAGCTGCCACCTGTGCCAACTCGGGCTGCTTTGAGAGTGCCCATGGTGCTCTGCAAACTGAGACCAGGAAAGTGGTGTTCTGAGTATTGTTTTCCCGGTCAGAAGCCTTTGTCAGTGTCAGGAGGGTCCTTGTTCCTTATGGGCAGTCTGCCTGCTGGATTTCCACGAATATCAAGATGCCGCCCAGGGACAAGCTGCCACCTGTGCCAACTCGGGCTGGTTTGAGAGTGCCCATGGAGCTCTGCAAACTGAGACCTGGAACATGGGGTGGTGGGTTTTGTTTCCCCGGGCAGAAGCCTTTGTCAGTACCAGGTCAGGCCTTGGCCCTTGGGGGCCGGCTGCCTGCAGGATTTCCACAAATATCAAGATGCCGCCCAGGGACAAGCTGCCACCTGTGCCAACTCGGGCTGCTTTGAGAGTGCCCACGGAGCTCTGCAAACTGAGACCAGAAACGTGGGGTGCTGGGTTTTGTTTTCCCGGGCAGAAGCCTTTGTCAGTACCAGGTCGGCCCTTGGCCCTTGGGGGCCGGCTGCCTGCAGGATTTCCACAAATATCAAGATGCCGCCCAGGGACAAGCTGCCACCTGAGCCAACTCGGGCTGCTTTGAGAGTGCCCACGGAGCTCTGCAAACTGAGATGTGGAACGTGGGGTGGTGGATTTTGTTTCCCTGGGCAGAAGCCTTTGTCAGTACCAGGAAGGCCCTTGTTCCTCAGGGGCAGGCTGCCGGCTGGATTTCCACGAATATCAAGATGCTGCCCAGGGACAAGCTGCCACTTGTGCCAACTCGCGCTGCTTTGAGAGTGCCCATGGAGCTCTGCAAACTGAGACCAGGAAGGTAGGGTTGTGGGTTTTGTTTTCCCGGGCAGAAGCCTTTGTCAGTACCAGGTAGGCCCTTGTTCCTTAGGGGCAGGCTGCCTGCAGGATTTCCACGAATATCAAGATGCTGCCCAGGGACAAGCTGCCACCTGTGCCAACTCGCGCTGCTTTGAGAGTGCCCATGGTGCTCTGCAAACTGAGACCAGAAACGTGGTGTTCTGAGTTTTGTTTTCCCGGGCAGAAGCCTTTGTCAGTACCAGGTCGGCCCTTGGCCCTTGGGGGCCAGCTGCCTGCAGGATTTCCACGAATATCAAGATGCTGCCCAGGGACAAGCTGCCACTTGTGCCAACTTGGGCTGCTTTGAGAGTGCCCACGGAGCTCTTCAAACTGAGAGAAAGTATGTGGGGTTATGGGTTTTGTTTTCCCGGGCAGAAGCCTTTGTCAGTACGAAGTAGGCCCTCAGCCCTTAGAGGCAGTCTGCCTGCTGGATTTCCACGAATATCAAGATGCCACCCAGGGACAAGCTGCCACCTGTGCCAACTCGGGCTGCTTTGAGAGTGCCCATGGAGCTCTGCAAAGTTAGACCAGGAACTTGCCTTGGTGAGTTTTGTTTCCCCGGGCAGAAGCATTTGCAGTACCAGGCAGGCTCTCGGAACTTCAGGGCCGTCTGCCTGCTGGATTTCCACGAATATCAAGATGCTGCCCAGGGACAAGCTGCCACTTGGGCCAACTCGCGCTGCTTTGGGGGTGCCCACAGAGCTCTGCAAACTGAGACCATAACCTAGGGTTGTGGGTTTTGTTTTCTCGGGCAGAAGCCTCTCTCAGTACCAGGTAGGCCCTTGTTCCTTAGGGGCAGGCTGCCTGCTGAATTTCCACGAATATCAAGATGCTGCCCAGGGACCAGCTGCCACTTGGGCCAACTCGTGCTGCTTTGAGAGTGCCCACGGAGCTCTGCAAACTGAGACCAGGAACGTAGGACTGTGGGTTTTGTTTTCCCGGGCAGAAGCCTCTCTCAGTACCAGGTATGCCCTTGTTCCTTAGGTGCAGGCTGGCAGCAAGCTTTCCACGAATATCAAGATGCTGCCCAGGGATATTCTGCCACCTGTGCCAACTCGGGCTGCTTTGAGAGTGCCCACGGAGCTCTGCAAACTGAGACCATGAACCTGGGGTGCTGAGTTTTGTTTCTCCGGGCAGAAGCATTTGCAGTGCCAGGTAGGCCCTCGGTCCTTAAGGGCAGGCAGCCTGCTGTATTTCCACGAATATCAAGATGCTGCCCAGGGACAAGCTGCCACCTGTGCCAACTCACGCTGCTTTGAGAGTGCCCATGGTGCTCTGCAAACTGAGACCAGAAACGTGGGGTGCTGGGTTTTGTTTTCCAGGGCAGAAGCCTTTGTCAGTACCAAGTAGGCCCTTGTTCCTTAGGGACAGCCTGGAAGCAAGATTTCCCCGAATATCAAAATGCTGCCCAGGGATATTCTGCCACCTGTGCCAACTCGGGCTGCTTTGAGAGTGCCCACGGAGTTCTTCAAACTGAGACCAGGAACGTGGGTTTGTCGGTGTTGTTTTCCCGGGCAGAAACATTTGCAGGACCAGGTAGGCCCTCGGCCCTTTGGGGGAGGCTGGCACCAGGATTTCCACGAAAATCAAGTTTCCGCCCAGGGACAAGCTGCCACCTTTGCCAACTCACGCTGCTTTGAGAGTGCCCACGGAGCTCTGCAAACTGTGACCAGGACCGTGGGGTGCTGAGTTTTGTTTTCCCGGGCAGAAGTATTTGTCAGTACTAGGTAGGCCCACGGTCTTTCAGGGCCGTCAGCCTGCTGAATTTCCACGAATATCAGGATGCTGCCCACGGAGGAGCTGCCACCTGTGCCAACTCGGGCTGCTTTGAGAGTGCCCATGGTGCTCTGCAAACTGAGACCAGAAACGTGGGGTGCTGGGTTTTGTTTTCCAGGGCAGAAGCCTTTGTCAGTACCAGGAGGGTCCTTGTTCCTTATGGGCAGTCTGCCTGCTGGATTTCCACGAATATCAAGATGCTGCCCAGGGACAAGCTGCCACCTGTGCCAACTCGGGCTGCTTTGAGAGTGCCCATGGAGCTCTGCAAACTGAGAAGGGGAAAGTGGTGTTCTGAGTATTGTTTTCCCGGTCAGAAGCCTTTGTCAGTGTCAGGTCGGCCCTTGTTCCACAGGGGCAGGCTGCCTGCTGGATTTCCACGAATATCAAGATGCCGCCCAGGGACAAGCTGCCACCTGTGCCAACTCGGGCTGGTTTGAGAGTGCCCATGGAGCTCTGCAAACTGAGACCTGGAACGTGGGGTGGTGGGTTTTTGTTTCCCCGGGCAGAAGCCTTTGTCAGTACCAGTTCAGGCCTTGGCCATTGGGGGCCGGCTGCCTGCAGGATTTCCACAAATATCAAGATGCCGCCCAGGGACAAGCTGCCACCTGTGCCAACTCGGGCTGCTTTGAGAGTGCCCACGGTGCTCTGCAAAACTGAGATGTGGAACGTGGGGTGGTGGATTTTGTTTCCCTGGGCAGAAGCCTTTGTCAGTACCAGGAAGGCCCTTGTTCCTCAGGGGCAGGCTGCCGGCTGGATTTCCACGAATATCAAGATGCTGCCCAGGGACAAGCTGCCACTTGGGCCAACTCGCGCTGCTTTGAGAGTGCCCACGGAGCTCTGCAAACTGAGACCATAACCTAGGGTTGTGGGTTTTGTTTTCCCGGGCAGAAGCCTTTGTCAGTACCAGGTAGGCCCTTGGCCCTTAGGGGCAGGCTGCCTGCAGGATTTCCACGAATATCAAGATGCTGCCCAGGGACAAGCTGCCACCTGTGCCAACTCGTGCTGCTTTGAGAGTGCCCATGGAGCTCTGCAAACTGAGACCATGAACCTGGGGTGCTGAGTTTTGTTTCTCCGGGCAGAAGCATTTGAAGTGCCAGGTAGGCCCTCGGTCCTTAAGGGCAGGCAGCCTCTGGATTTCCACGAATATCAAGATGCTGCCCAGGGACAAGCTGCCACCTGTGCCAACTCGCGCTGCTTTGAGAGTGCCCATGGTGCTCTGCAAACTGAGACCAGAAACGTGGTGTTCTGAGTTTTGTTTTCCCGGGCAGAAGCCTTTGTCAGTACCAGGTAGGCCCTCGGAATTTCAGGGCCGACTGCCTGCTGGATTTCCACGAATATCAAGATGCTGCCCAGGGACAAGCTGCCACCTGTGCCAACTCGGGCTGCTTTGATGGTGCCCACGGAGCTCTGCAAACTCAGACCAGAAACGTGGGGTGCTGGGTTTTGTTTCCCATTGGCAGAAGCCTTTGTCAGTACCAGGTCGGCCCTTGGCCCTTGGGGGCCAGCTGCCTGCAGGATTTCCACAAATATCAAGATGCCGCCCAGGACAAGCTGCCACCTGTGCCAACTTGGGCTGCTTTGAGAGTGCCCATGGAGCTCTGCAAACTGAGATGTGGAACATGGGCTGGTGGGTTTTCTTTCCCCGGGCAGAAGCCTTTGTCAGTACCAGGAGGGTCCTTGTTCCTCAGGGGCAGGCTGCCGGCTGGATTTCCATGAATATCAAGATGCTGCCCAGGGACCAGCTGCCACTTGGGCCAACTCGTGCTGCTTTGAGGGTGCCCACGGAGCTCTGCAAACTGAGACCAGGAACGTAGGACTGTGGGTTTTGTTTTCCCGGGCAGAAGCCTCTCTCAGTACCAGGTAGGCCCTTGTTCCTTAGGTGCAGGCTGGCAGCAAGCTTTCCACGAATATCAAGATGCTGCCCAGGGATATTCTGCCACCTGTGCCAACTCGGGCTGCTTTGAGAGTGCCCATGGAGCTCTGCAAACTGAGACCATGAACCTGGGGTGGTGGGTTTTGTTTCCCCGGGCAGAAGCATTTGCAGTGCCAGGTAGGCCCTCGGTCCTTAAGGGCAGGCAGCCTGCTGTATTTCCACGAATATCAAGATGCTGCCCAGGGACAAGCTGCCACCTGTGCCAACTCACGCTGCTTTGAGAGTGCCCATGGTGCTCTGCAAACTGAGACCAGAAACGTGGGGTGCTGGGTTTTGTTTTCCAGGGCAGAAGCCTTTGTCAGTACCCAAGTAGGCCCTTGTTCCTTAGGGACAGCCTGGAAGCAAGATTTCCCCGAATATCAAAAATGCTGCCCAGGGATATTCTGCCACCTGTGCCAACTCGGGCTGCTTTGAGAGTGCCCACGGAGTTCTTCAAACTGAGACCAGGAACGTGGGTTTGTCGGTGTTGTTTTCCCGGGCAGAAACATTTGCAGGACCAGGTAGGCCCTCGGCCCTTTTGGGGGAGGCTGGCACCAGGATTTCCACGAAAATCAGGTTTCCGCCCAGGACAAGCTGCCACCTTTGCCAACTCACGCTGCTTTGAGAGTGCCCACGGAGCTCTGCAAACTGTGACCAGGACCGTGGGGTGCTGAGTTTTGTTTTCCCGGGCAGAAGTATTTGTCAGTACTAGGTAGGCCCACGGTCTTTCAGGGCCGTGCAGCCTGCTGAATTTCCACGAATATCAGGATGCTGCCCACGGAGGAGCTGCCACCTGTGCCAACTCGGGCTGCTTTGAGAGTGCCCATGGTGCTCTGCAAACTGAGACCAGGAAAGTGGTGTTCTGAGTATTGTTTTCCCGGTCAGAAGCCTTTGTCAGTGTCAGGAGGGTCCTTGTTCCTTATGGGCAGTCTGCCTGCTGGATTTCCACGAATATCAAGATGCCGCCCAGGGACAAGCTGCCACCTGTGCCAACTCGGGCTGGTTTGAGAGTGCCCATGGAGCTCTGCAAACTGAGACCTGGAACATGGGGTGGTGGGTTTTGTTTCCCCGGGCAGAAGCCTTTGTCAGTACCAGGTCAGGCCTTGGCCCTTGGGGGCCGGCTGCCTGCAGGATTTCCACAAATATCAAGATGCCGCCCAGGGACAAGCTGCCACCTGTGCCAACTCGGGCTGCTTTGAGAGTGCCCACGGAGCTCTGCAAACTGAGACCAGAAACGTGGGGTGCTGGGTTTTGTTTTCCCGGGCAGAAGCCCTTTGTCAGTACCAGGTCGGCCCTTGGCCCTTGGGGGCCGGCTGCCTGCAGGATTTCCACAAATATCAAGATGCCGCCCAGGGACAAGCTGCCACCTGAGCCAACTCGGGCTGCTTTGAGAGTGCCCACGGAGCTCTGCAAACTGAGATGTGGAACGTGGGGTGGTGGATTTTGTTTCCCTGGGCAGAAGCCTTTGTCAGTACCCAGGAAGGCCCTTGTTCCTCAGGGGCAGGCTGCCGGCTGGATTTCCACGAATATCAAGATGCTGCCCAGGGACAAGCTGCCACTTGTCGCCAACTCGCGCTGCTTTGAGAGTGCCCATGGAGCTCTGCAAACTGAGACCAGGAAGGTAGGGTTGTGGGTTTTGTTTTCCGGGCAGAAGCCTTTGTCAGTACCAGGTAGGCCCTTGTTCCTTAGGGGCAGGCTGCCTGCAGGATTTTCACGAATATCAAGATGCTGCCAGGGACAAGCTGCCACCTGTGCCAACTCGCGCTGCTTTGAGAGTGCCCATGGTGCTCTGCAAACTGAGACCAGAAACGTGGTGTTCTGAGTTTTGTTTTCCCGGGCAGAAGCCTTTGTCAGTACCAGGTCGGCCCTTGGCCCTTGGGGGCCAGCTGCCTGCAGGATTTTCCACGAATATCAAGATGCTGCCCAGGACAAGCTGCCCACTTGTGCCAACTTGGGCTGCTTTGAGAGTGCCCACGGAGCTCTTCAAACTGAGAGGAAAGTATGTGGGGTTATGGGTTTTGTTTTCCCGGGCAGAAGCCTTTGTCAGTACGAAGTAGGCCCTCAGCCCTTAGAGGCAGTCTGCCTGCTGGATTTCCACGAATATCAAGATGCCACCCAGGGACAAGCTGCCACCTGTGCCAACTCGGGCTGCTTGAGAGTGCCCATGGAGCTCTGCAAAGTTAGACCAGGAACTTGCCTTGGTGAGTTTTGTTTCCCCGGGCAGAAGCATTTGCAGTACCCAGGCAGGCTCTCGGAACTTCAGGGCCGTCTGCCTGCTGGATTTCCACGAATATCAAGATGCTGCCCAGGGACAAGCTGCCACTTGGGCCAACTCGCGCTGCTTTGGGGGTGCCCACAGAGCTCTGCAAACTGAGACATAACTAGGGGTTGTGGGTTTTGTTTTCTCGGGCAGAAGCCTCTCTCAGTACCAGGTAGGCCCTTGTTCCTTAGGGGCAGGCTGCCTGCTGAATTTCCACGAATATCAAGATGCTGCCCAGGGACCAGCTGCCACTTGGGCCAACTCTGCTGCTTTGAGAGTGCCCACGGAGCTCTGCAAACTGAGACCAGGAACGTAGGACTGTGGGTTTTGTTTTCCCGGGCAGATGCCTCTCTCAGTACCAGGTATGCCCTTGTTCCTTAGGTGCAGGCTGGCAGCAAGCTTTCCACGAATATCAAGATGCTGCCCAGGGATATTCTGCCACCTGTGCCAACTCGGGCTGCTTTGAGAGTGCCCACGGAGCTCTGCAAACTGAGACCATGAACCTGGGGTGCTGAGTTTGTTTCTCCGGGCAGAAGCATTTGCAGTGCCAGGTAGGCCCTCGGTCCTTAAGGGCAGGCAGCCTGCTGTATTTCCACGAATATCAAGATGCTGCCCAGGGACAAGCTGCCACCTGTGCCAACTCACGCTGCTTTGAGAGTGCCCATGGTGCTCTGCAAACTGAGACCAGAAACGTGGGGTGCTGGGTTTTGTTTTCCAGGGCAGAAGCCTTTGTCAGTACCAAAGTAGGCCCTTGTTCCTTAGGGACAGCCTGGAAGCAAGATTTCCCCGAATATCAAAATTGCTGCCCAGGGATATTCTGCCACCTGTGCCAACTCGGGCTGCTTTGAGAGTGCCCACGGAGTTCTTCAAACTGAGACCAGGAACGTGGGGTTTGTCGGTGTTGTTTTCCCGGGCAGAAACATTTGCAGGACCAGGTAGGCCCTCGGACCTTTGGGGGAGGCTGGCACCAGGATTTCCACGAAAATCAAGTTTCCGCCCAGGGACAAGCTGCCACCTTTGCCAACTCACGCTGCTTTGAGAGTGCCCACGGAGCTCTGCAAACTGTGACCAGGACCGTGGGGTGCTGAGTTTTGTTTTCCCGGGCAGAAGTATTGTCAGTACTAGGTAGGCCCACGGTCTCTTTCAGGGCCGTCAGCCTGCTGAATTTCCACGAATATCAGGATGCTGCCCACGGAGGAGCTGCCCACCTGTGCCAACTCGGGCTGCTTTGAGAGTGCCCATGGTGCTCTGCAAACTGAGACCAGAAACGTGGGGTGCTGGGTTTTGTTTTCCAGGGCAGAAGCCTTTGTCAGTACCAGGAGGGTCCTTGTTCCTTTATGGGCAGTCTGCCTGCTGGATTTCCACGAATATCAAGATGCTGCCCAGGGACAAGCTGCCACCTGTGCCAACTCGGGCTGCTTTGAGAGTGCCCATGGAGCTCTGCAAACTGAGAAGGGGAAAGTGGTGTTCTGAGTATTGTTTTCCCGGTCAGAAGCCTTTGTCAGTGTCAGGTCGGCCCTTGTTCCACAGGGGCAGGCTGCCTGCTGGATTTCCACGAATATCAAGATGCCGCCCAGGGACAAGCTGCCACCTGTGCCAACTCGGGCTGGTTTGAGAGTGCCC
>NW_024037343.1:0-52769 GCF_015832195.1 Motacilla alba alba
CCCATGGTGCTCTGCAAACTGAGACCAGAAATGTGGGGTGCTGGGTTTTGTTTTCCAGGGCAGAAGCCTTTGTCAGTACCAAGTAGGCCCTTGTTCCTTAGGGACAGCCTGGCAGCAAGATTTCCACGAATATCAAGATGCTGCCCAGGGATATTCTGCCACCTGTGCCAACTCGGGCTCCTTTGAGAGTGCCCATGAAGTTCTTCAAAGTGAGATGTGGAACATGGGTTTGTGGGTTTTGTTTTCCCGGGCAGAAACATTTGCAGGACCAGGTAGGCCCTCGGCCCTTTGGGGGAGGCTGGCACCAGGATTTCCACGAAAATCAAGTTTCCGCCCAGGGACAAGCTGCCACCTGTGCCAACTCGGGCTGCTTTGAGAGTGCCCACGGAGCTCTGCAAACTGTGACCAGGACCGTGGGTTGCTGAGTTTTGTTTTCCAGGGCAGAAGCCTTTGTCATTACCAGGTCGTCCCTTGGTCCTTAGGGGCCGGCTGCCTGCTGAATTTCCACGAATATCAAGATGCTGCCCACGGAGGAGCTGCCAACTGTGCCAACTCGGGCTGCTTTGAGAGTGCCCACGGAGCTCTGCAAACTGAGACCAGGAACTTGCCTTGGTGGGTTTTGTTTCCCTGGGCAGAAGCCTCTCTCAGTACCAGGTAGGCCCTTGTTCCTTAGGGGCAGGCTGGCAGCAAGATTTCCACGAATATCAAGATGCTGCCCAGGGACAAGCTGCCACCTGTGCCAACTCGGGCTGCTTTGAGAGTTCCCATGGAGCTCTGCAAACTGAGACCATGAACATGGGGTGCTTAGTTATGTATCTCTGGGCAGAAGCCTTTGTCAGTACCAGGTAGGCCGTTGGCCCTTTGGGGCCAGCTGCCTGCAGGATTTCCACGAATATCAAGATGCCACCCAGGGACTAGCTGCCACCTGTGCCAACTCGCGCTGCTTTGAGAGTGCCAATGGTGCTCTGCAAACTGAGACCAGAAATGTGGGGTGCTGGGTTTTGTTTTCCCGGGCAGAAGCCTTTGTCAGTACCAAGTAGGCCCTTGTTCCTTAGGGACAGCCTGGCAGCAAGATTTCCACGAATATCAAGATGCTGCCCAGGGACAAGCTGCCACTTGTGCCAACTCAGGCTGCTTTGAGAGTGCCCACGAAATTCTTCAAACTGAGATGTGGAACGTGGGTTTGTGGCTTTTGTTTTCCCGGACAGAAACATTTGCAGTACCAGGTAGGCCCTCAGCCCTATGGGGGAGGCTGGCACCAGGATTTCCACGAAAATAAAGTTTCCGCCCAGGGACAAGCTGCCACCAGTGCCAACTCGCGCTGCTTTGAGAGTGCCCACGGAGCTCTGCAAACTGTGACCAGGACCGTGGGGTGCTGAGTTTTGTTTTCCAGGGCATAAGCCTTCGTCATTACCAGGTCGTCCCTTGACCCTTGGGCGCCGGCTGCCTGCTGGATTTCCACGAATATCAAGATGCTGCCCACGGAGGAGCTGCCACCTGTGCCAACTCGGGCTGCTTTGAGAGTGCCCATGGTGCTCTGCAAACTGAGATGTGGAACGTGGGTTTGTGCGTTTTGTTTTCCAGGGCAGAAGCCTTTGTCAGTACCAGGAGGGCCCTTGTTCCTCAGGGGCAGGATGCCGGCTGAATTTCCACAAATATCAAGATGCTGCCCAGGGACAAGCTACCACTTGTGCAAACTCGCGCTGCTTTGAGGGTGCCCACGGAGCTCTGCAAACTGAGACCAGGAACGTAGGGTTGTGGGTTTTGTTTTCCCGGGCAGAAGCCTCTCTCAGTACCAGGTAGGCCCTTGTTCCTTAGGGGCAGGATGACAGCAAGATTTCCACGAATATCAAGATGCCACCCAGGGACAAGCTGCCACCTGTGGCAAATCAGGCTGCTTTGAGAGTGCCCACGGAGCTCTTCAAACTGAGACCATGAACCTGGGGTGCTGAGTTTTGTTTCTCTGGGCAGAAGCATTTGCAGTGCCAGGTAGGCCCTTGGTCCTTAAGGGCAGGCAGCCTGCTGGATTTCCATGAATATCAAGACGCTGCCCAGGGACAAGCTGCCACCTGTGACAACTCGGGCTGCTTTGAGAGTGCCCACGGAGCTCTGCAACCTGAGAGAAAGTATGTGGGGTTATGGGTTTTGTTTTCCCGGGCAGAAGCCTTTGTCAGTACCACGTAGGCCCTTGGACCTTGGGGGCCAGCTGCCTGCAGGATTTCCACGAATATCAAGATGCCGCCCAGGGACAAGCTGCCACCTGTGCCAACTCGGGCTGCTTTGAGATTGCCCACAGAGCTCATCAAACTGAGGGAAAGTATGTGGGGTTCTCGGTTTTGTTTTCCCGGGCAGAAGCCTTTGTCAGTACCAAGTAGGCCCTCGGCCCTTAGAGGCAGTCTGCCTGCTGGATTTCCACGCATATCAAAATGCCACCCAGGGACAAGCTGCCACCTGTGACAACTCGGGCTGCTTTGAGAGTGCCCATGGAGCTCTGCAAAATGAGACCAGGAACTTGCCTTGGTGAGTTTTGTTTCCCCGGGCAGATGCCTTTGTCAGTACCAGGAGGGCCCTTGTTCCTCAGGGGCAGGATGCCGGCTGAATTTCCACGAATATCAAGATGCTGCCCAGGGACAAGCTGCCACTTGTGCCAACTCGCGCTGCTTTGACGGTGCCCACGGAGCTCTGCAAACTGAGACCTGGAACGTAGGGTTGTGGGTTTTGTTTTCCCGGGCAGAAGCCTCTCTCAGTACCAGGTAGGCCCTTGTTCCTTAGGGGCAGGCTGGCAGCAAGATTTCCACGAATATCAAGATGCTGCCCAGGGACAAGCTGCCACCTGTGCCAACTCGCGCTGCTTTGAGAGTGCCCATGAAGCTCTGCAAACTGAGACCAGAAACATGGGGTGCTGGGTTTTGTTTTCCAGGGCAGTAGCCTTTGTCAGTGCCAGTTGGGCCCTTGATCCTCAGGGACAGGCTGCCGGCTGGATTTCCACAAATATCAAAATGCCGCCCAGGGACAAGCTGCCACCTGTGCCAACCCGGGCTGCTTTGAGAGTGCCCATGGAGCTCTGCAAACTGAGATGTGGAACGTGGGGTGCTGGGTTTTGTTTTCCCGGGCAAAAGCCTTTGTCAGTACCAGGTAGGACCTTGGTCCTTAAGGGCAGGCTTCCGGCTGGATTTCCACGAATATCAAGATGCTGCCCAGGGTCAAGCTGCCACCTGTGACAACTCGGGCTGCTTTGGGAGTGCCCATGGAACTCTGCAAACTGAGACCATGAACCTGGGGTTCTGAGTTTTGTTTCTCCGGGCAGAAGCATTTCCAGTGCAGGTAGGCCCTTGGTCCTTAAGGGCAGGCTGCCGGGTGAATTTCCACGAATATCAAGATGCTGCCCAGGGACAAGCTGCCACTTGTGCCAACTCGCGCTGCTTTGAGGGTGCCCATAGAGCTCTGCAAACTGAGACCAGGAACGTAGGGTTGTGGGTTTTGTTTTCCAGGGCAGAAGCCTCTCTCAGTGCCAGGTGGGCCCTTGTTCCTAAGGGGCAGGCTGGCAGCAAGATTTCCACGAATATCAAGATGCTGCCCAGGGACAAGCTGCCACCTGTGCCAACTCACGCTGCTTTGAGAGTGCCCATGGTACTCTGCAAACTGAGACCAGGAACGTGGGGGGCTGGGTTTTGTTTTCCAGGGCAGAAGCCTTTGTCAGTGCCAGGTGGGCCCTTGTTCCTCAGGGGCATGCTGCCGGCTGGATTTCCACGAATATCAAAATGCCGCCCAGGGACAAGCTGCCACCTGTGACAACTCGGGCTGCTTTGAGAGTGCCCATGGAGCTCTGCAAACTGAGATGTGGAACGAGGGGTGCTGGGTTTTGTTTTCCGGGGCAGAAGCCTTTGTCAGTACCAGGTAGGACCTTGGTCCTTAAGGGCAGGCTGCCGGCTGGATTTCCACGTATATCAAGATGCTGCCCAGGGTCACGTTGCCACCTGTGCAATCTCGGGCTGCTTTGAGAGCGCCCATGGAGCTCTGCAAACTGAGACCATGAACCTGGGGTGCTGAGTTTTGTTTCTCCGGGCAGAAGCATTTGCAATGCAGGTAGGCCCTTGGTCCTTAAGGGCAGGCAGCCTGCTGAATTTCCACGAATATCCAGATGCTGCTTAGGGACAAGCTGCCACCTGTGCCAACTCGCGCTGCTTTGAGGGTGCCCATGGTGCTCTGCAAACTGAGACCAGAAACGTGGGGTGCTGGGTTTTGTTTGCCAGGGCAGAAGCCTTTGTCAGTACCAGGTCGGCCCTTGGCCCTTGGGGGCCAGCTGCCTGCAGGATTTCCACGAATATCAAGATGCCGCCCAGGGACTAGCTGCCACCTGTGCCAACTCGGGCTGCTTTGAGAGTGCCCACGGAGCTCTTCAAACTGACAGAAAGTATGTGGGGTTATGGGTTTTGTTTTCCAGGGCAGAAGCCTTTGTCAGTACCAAGTAGGCCCGCAGCCCTTAGAGGCAGTCTCCCTCCTGGATTTCCACGCATATCAAGATGCCACCCAGGGACAAGCTGCCACCTGTGACAACTCGGGCTGCTTTGAGAGTGCCCATGGAGCTCTGCAAAGTGAGACCAGGAACTTGCCTTGGTGAGTTTTGTTTCCCCGGGCAGAAGACTTTGTCAGTACCAAGTAGGCCCTTGTTCCTCAGGGGCAGGCTGCCGGGTGAATTTCCACGAATATCAAGATGCTGCCCAGGGACAAGCTGCCACTTGTGCCAACTTGCGCTGCTTTGAGGGTGCCCACGGAGCTCTGCAAACTGAGATGTGGAACGTGGGATTGTGGGTTTTGTTTTCCCGGGCAGAAGTATTTGTCAGTACCAGGTAGGCCCTCGGCCCTTTGGGGGAGACTGGCACCAGGATTTCCACGAATATCAAGTTTCCGCCCAGGGACAAGCTGCCACCTGTGCCAACTCGGGCTGCTTTGAGAGTGCCCATGGAGCTCTGCAAACTGTGATCAGGACCGTGGGGTGCTGAGTTTTGTTTTCCAGGGCAGAAGCCTTTGTCTGTACCAGGTCGTCCCTTGGCCCTTGGGGGCCGGCTGCCTGCAGGATTTCCACGAATATCAAGATGCTGCCCAGGGACAAGCTGCCACCTGTGGCAACTCGCGCTGCTTTGAGAGTGCCCATGGTGCTCTGCAAACTGAGACCAGAAATGTGGGGTGCTGGGTTTTGTTTCCCCGGGCAGAAGCCTTTGTCAGTACCAAGTAGGCCCTTGTTCCTTAGGGACAGCCTGGCAGCAAGATTTCCCCGAATAACAAGATGCTGCCCAGGGATATTCTACCACCTGTGCCAACTCGGGCTGCTTTGAGAGTGCCCACGGAGTTCTTCAAACTGCGACCAGGAACGTGGGTTTGTGGGTTTTGTTTTCCCGGGCCGAAACATTTGCAGGACCAGGTAGGCCCTCGGGCCTTTGGGGGAGGCTGGCACCAGGATTTCCACGAAAATCAAGTTTCCGCCCAGGGACAAGCTGCCACCTGTGCCAACTCGGGCTGCTTTGAGAGTGCCCACGGAGCTCTGCAAACTGTGACCAGGACCGTGGGTTGCTGAGTTTTGTTTTCCAGGGCATAAGCATTTGTCATTACCAGGTCGTCCCTTGACACTTGGGGGCCGGCTGCCTGCTGAATTTCCACGAATATCAAGATGCTGCCCACGGAGGAGCTGCCAACTGTGCCGACTCGCGCTGCTTTGAGAGTGCCCACGGAGCTCGGCAAACTGAGACCAGGAACGTAGGGTTGTGGGTTTTGTTTTCTAGGGCAGAAGCCTCTCTCAGTACCAGGTAGGCCCTTGTTCCTTAGGGGCAGGCTGGCAGCAAGATTTCCACGAATATCAAGATGCCACCCAGGGACAAGCTGCCACCTGTGGCAACTCAGGCTGCTTTGAGAGTGCCCATGGAGCTCTGCAAACTGAGACCATGAACCTGGGGTGCTGAGTTTTGTTTCCCCGGGCAGAAGCATTTGCAGTGCCAGGTAGGCCCTTGGTCCTTAAGGGCAGGCAGCCTGCTGGATTTCCATGAATATCAAGACGCCGCCTAGGGACAAGCTGCCACCTGTGACAACTCGGGCTGCTTTGAGAGTGCCCACGGAGCTCTTCAAACTGGGAGAAAATATCTGGGGTTATGGGTTTTATTTTCCCGGGCAGAAGCCTTTGTCAGTACCACGTAGGCCCTTGGCCCTTGGGGGCCAGCTGGCTGCAGGATTTCCACGAATATCAAGATGCCGCCCAGGGACAAGCTGCCACCTGTGCCAACTCGGGCTGCTTTGAGAGTGCCCATGGAGCTCTGCAAAGTGAGACCAGGAACTTGCCTTGGTGAGTTTTGTTTCCCCGGGCAGAAGCCTTTGTCAGTACCAGGAGGGCCCTTGTTCCTCAGGGGCAGGCTGCCGGCTGAATTTCCACGAATATCAAGATGCTGCCCAGGGACAAGCTGCCACTTGTGCCAACTCGCGCTGCTTTGCGGGTGCCCACCGAGCTCTGCAAACTGAGACCAGGAACGTAGGGTTCTGGGTTTTGTATTCCCGGGCAGAAGCCTCTCTAAGTACCACCCAGGCCCGCGGTCCTTAAGGGCAGGCAGCCTGCTGGATTTCCATGAATATCAAGATGCTGCCCAGGGACAAGCTGCCACCTGTGCCAACTCGGGCTGCTTTGAGAGTGCCCATGGTGCTCTGTAAACTGAGACCAGAAACGTGGGTTGCTGGGTTTTGTTTTCCAGTGCAGAAGCCTTTGTCAGTACCAGTTGGGCCCTTGTTCCTCAGGGGCAGGCTGCCGGCTGGATTTCCACGAATATCAAGATGCCGCCCAGGGACAAGCTGCCACCTGTGCCAACTCGGGCTGCTTTGAAAGTGCCCATGGAGCTCTGCAAACTGAGATGTGGAACGTGGGGTGCTGGGTTTTGTTTTCCCGGTCAGAAGCCTTTGTCAGTACCAGGTAGGCCCTTGGTCCTTAAGGGCAGGCAGCCTGCTGGATTTCCATGAATATCAAGATGCTGCCCAGGGACAAGCTGCCACTTGTGCCAACTCGCGCTGCTTTGAGGGTGCCCATGGAGCTCTGCAAGCTGAGACCAGGAAGGTAGGGTTGTGGGTTTTGTTTTCCCGGGCAGAAGCCTCTCTCAGTACCAGGTAGGCCCTTGTTCCTTAGGGGCAGGCTGGCAGCAAGATTTCCACGAATATCAAGATGCCACCCAGGGACAAGCTGCCACCTGTGCCAACTCGGGCTGCTTTGAGAGTGCCCATGGAGCTCTGCAAAGTGAGACCATGAACCTGGGGTGCTTAGTTTTGTATCTCCGGGCAGAAGCATTTGCAGCGCCAGATAGGCCCTCGGTCCTTAAGGGCAGGCAGCCTGCTGGATTTCCACGAATATCAAGATGCTGCCCAGGGACAAGCTGCCACCTGTGCCAACTCGCGCTGCTTTGAGAGTGCCCATGGTGCTCTGCAAACTGAGACCAGAAATGTGGGGTGCTGGGTTTTGTTTTCCAGGGCAGAAGCCTTTGTCAGTACCAAGTAGGCCCTTGTTCCTTAGGGACAGCCTGGCAGCAAGATTTCCACGAATATCAAGATGCTGCCCAGGGATATTCTGCCACCTGTGCCAACTCGGGCTCCTTTGAGAGTGCCCATGAAGTTCTTCAAAGTGAGATGTGGAACATGGGTTTGTGGGTTTTGTTTTCCCGGGCAGAAACATTTGCAGGACCAGGTAGGCCCTCGGCCCTTTGGGGGAGGCTGGCACCAGGATTTCCACGAAAATCAAGTTTCCGCCCAGGGACAAGCTGCCACCTGTGCCAACTCGGGCTGCTTTGAGAGTGCCCACGGAGCTCTGCAAACTGTGACCAGGACCGTGGGTTGCTGAGTTTTGTTTTCCAGGGCAGAAGCCTTTGTCATTACCAGGTCGTCCCTTGGTCCTTAGGGGCCGGCTGCCTGCTGAATTTCCACGAATATCAAGATGCTGCCCACGGAGGAGCTGCCAACTGTGCCAACTCGGGCTGCTTTGAGAGTGCCCACGGAGCTCTGCAAACTGAGACCAGGAACTTGCCTTGGTGGGTTTTGTTTCCCTGGGCAGAAGCCTCTCTCAGTACCAGGTAGGCCCTTGTTCCTTAGGGGCAGGCTGGCAGCAAGATTTCCACGAATATCAAGATGCTGCCCAGGGACAAGCTGCCACCTGTGCCAACTCGGGCTGCTTTGAGAGTTCCCATGGAGCTCTGCAAACTGAGACCATGAACATGGGGTGCTTAGTTATGTATCTCTGGGCAGAAGCCTTTGTCAGTACCAGGTAGGCCGTTGGCCCTTTGGGGCCAGCTGCCTGCAGGATTTCCACGAATATCAAGATGCCACCCAGGGACTAGCTGCCACCTGTGCCAACTCGCGCTGCTTTGAGAGTGCCAATGGTGCTCTGCAAACTGAGACCAGAAATGTGGGGTGCTGGGTTTTGTTTTCCCGGGCAGAAGCCTTTGTCAGTACCAAGTAGGCCCTTGTTCCTTAGGGACAGCCTGGCAGCAAGATTTCCACGAATATCAAGATGCTGCCCAGGGACAAGCTGCCACTTGTGCCAACTCAGGCTGCTTTGAGAGTGCCCACGAAATTCTTCAAACTGAGATGTGGAACGTGGGTTTGTGGCTTTTGTTTTCCCGGACAGAAACATTTGCAGTACCAGGTAGGCCCTCAGCCCTATGGGGGAGGCTGGCACCAGGATTTCCACGAAAATCAAGTTTCCGCCCAGGGACAAGCTGCCACCAGTGCCAACTCGCGTTGCTTTGAGAGTGCCCACGGAGCTCTGCGAACTGTGACCAGGACCGTGGGGTGCTGAGTTTTGTTTTCCAGGGCATAAGCCTTCGTCATTACCAGGTCGTCCCTTGACCCTTGGGCGCCGGCTGCCTGCAGGATTTCCACGAATATCAAGATGCTGCTCACGGAGGAGCTGCCACCTGTGCCAACTCGGGCTGCTTTGAGAGTGCCCATGGTGCTCTGCAAACTGAGATGTGGAACGTGGGTTTGTGCGTTTTGTTTTCCAGGGCAGAAGCCTTTGTCAGTACCAGGAGGGCCCTTGTTCCTCAGGGGCAGGATGCCGGCTGAATTTCCACAAATATCAAGATGCTGCCCAGGGACAAGCTACCACTTGTGCAAACTCGCGCTGCTTTGAGGGTGCCCACGGAGCTCTGCAAACTGAGACCAGGAACGTAGGGTTGTGGGTTTTGTTTTCCCGGGCAGAAGCCTCTCTCAGTACCAGGTAGGCCCTTGGTCCTTAGGGGCAGGATGACAGCAAGATTTCCACGAATATCAAGATGCCACCCAGGGACAAGCTGCCACCTGTGGCAAATCAGGCTGCTTTGAGAGTGCCCACGGAGCTCTTCAAACTGAGACCATGAACCTGGGGTGCTGAGTTTTGTTTCTCTGGGCAGAAGCATTTGCAGTGCCAGGTAGGCCCTTGGTCCTTAAGGGCAGGCAGCCTGCTGGATTTCCATGAATATCAAGACGCTGCCCAGGGACAAGCTGCCACCTGTGACAACTCGGGCTGCTTTGAGAGTGCCCACGGAGCTCTGCAACCTGAGAGAAAGTATGTGGGGTTATGGGTTTTGTTTTCCCGGGCAGAAGCCTTTGTCAGTACCACGTAGGCCCTTGGACCTTGGGGGCCAGCTGCCTGCAGGATTTCCACGAATATCAAGATGCCGCCCAGGGACAAGCTGCCACCTGTGCCAACTCGGGCTGCTTTGAGATTGCCCACAGAGCTCATCAAACTGAGGGAAAGTATGTGGGGTTCTCGGTTTTGTTTTCCCGGGCAGAAGCCTTTGTCAGTACCAAGTAGGCCCTCGGCCCTTAGAGGCAGTCTGCCTGCTGGATTTCCACGCATATCAAAATGCCACCCAGGGACAAGCTGCCACCTGTGACAACTCGGGCTGCTTTGAGAGTGCCCATGGAGCTCTGCAAAATGAGACCAGGAACTTGCCTTGGTGAGTTTTGTTTCCCCGGGCAGATGCCTTTGTCAGTACCAGGAGGGCCCTTGTTCCTCAGGGGCAGGATGCCGGCTGAATTTCCACGAATATCAAGATGCTGCCCAGGGACAAGCTGCCACTTGTGCCAACTCGCGCTGCTTTGACGGTGCCCACGGAGCTCTGCAAACTGAGACCTGGAACGTAGGGTTGTGGGTTTTGTTTTCCCGGGCAGAAGCCTCTCTCAGTACCAGGTAGGCCCTTGTTCCTTAGGGGCAGGCTGGCAGCAAGATTTCCACGAATATCAAGATGCTGCCCAGGGACAAGCTGCCACCTGTGCCAACTCGCGCTGCTTTGAGAGTGCCCATGAAGCTCTGCAAACTGAGACCAGAAACATGGGGTGCTGGGTTTTGTTTTCCAGGGCAGTAGCCTTTGTCAGTGCCAGTTGGGCCCTTGATCCTCAGGGACAGGCTGCCGGCTGGATTTCCACAAATATCAAAATGCCGCCCAGGGACAAGCTGCCACCTGTGCCAACCCGGGCTGCTTTGAGAGTGCCCATGGAGCTCTGCAAACTGAGATGTGGAACGTGGGGTGCTGGGTTTTGTTTTCCCGGGCAAAAGCCTTTGTCAGTACCAGGTAGGACCTTGGTCCTTAAGGGCAGGCTTCCGGCTGGATTTCCACGAATATCAAGATGCTGCCCAGGGTCAAGCTGCCACCTGTGACAACTCGGGCTGCTTTGGGAGTGCCCATGGAACTCTGCAAACTGAGACCATGAACCTGGGGTTCTGAATTTTGTTTCTCCGGGCAGAAGCATTTCCAGTGCAGGTAGGCCCTTGGTCCTTAAGGGCAGGCTGCCGGGTGAATTTCCACGAATATCAAGATGCTGCCCAGGGACAAGCTGCCACTTGTGCCAACTCGCGCTGCTTTGAGGGTGCCCATGGAGCTCTGCAAACTGAGACCAGGAACGTAGGGTTGTGGGTTTTGTTTTCCAGGGCAGAAGCCTCTCTCAGTGCCAGGTGGGCCCTTGTTCCTAAGGGGCAGGCTGGCAGCAAGATTTCCACGAATATCAAGATGCTGCCCAGGGACAAGCTGCCACCTGTGCCAACTCACGCTGCTTTGAGAGTGCCCATGGTACTCTGCAAACTGAGACCAGGAACGTGGGGGGCTGGGTTTTGTTTTCCAGGGCAGAAGCCCTTGTCAGTGCCAGGTGGGCCCTTGTTCCTCAGGGGCATGCTGCCGGCTGGATTTCCACGAATATCAAAATGCCGCCCAGGGACAAGCTGCCACCTGTGCCAACTCGGGCTGCTTTGAGAGTGCCCATGGAGCTCTGCAAACTGAGATGTGGAACGAGGGGTGCTGGGTTTTGTTTTCCGGGGCAGAAGCCTTTGTCAGTACCAGGTAGGACCTTGGTCCTTAAGGGCAGGCTGCCGGCTGGATTTCCACGTATATCAAGATGCTGCCCAGGGTCACGTTGCCACCTGTGCAATCTCGGGCTGCTTTGAGAGCGCCCATGGAGCTCTGCAAACTGAGACCATGAACCTGGGGTGCTGAGTTTTGTTTCTCCGGGCAGAAGCATTTGCAATGCAGGTAGGCCCTTGGTCCTTAAGGGCAGGCAGCTTGCTGAATTTCCACGAATATCCAGATGCTGCTTAGGGACAAGCTGCCACCTGTGCCAACTCGCGCTGCTTTGAGGGTGCCCATGGTGCTCTGCAAACTGAGACCAGAAACGTGGGGTGCTGGGTTTTGTTTGCCAGGGCAGAAGCCTTTGTCAGTACAAGGTAGGCCCTTGGCCCTTGGCGGCCAGCTGCCTGCAGGATTTCCACGAATATCAAGATGCCGCCCAGGGACTAGCTGCCACCTGTGCCAACTCGGGCTGCTTTGAGAGTGCCCACGGAGCTCTTCAAACTGACAGAAAGTATGTGGGGTTATGGGTTTTGTTTTCCAGGGCAGAAGCCTTTGTCAGTACCAAGTAGGCCCTCGGCCCTTAGAGGCAGTCTCCCTCCTGGATTTCCACGCATATCAAGATGCCACCCAGGGACAAGCTGCCACCTGTGACAACTCGGGCTGCTTTGAGAGTGCCCATGGAGCTCTGCAAAGTGAGACCAGGAACTTGCCTTGGTGAGTTTTGTTTCCCCGGGCAGAAGACTTTGTCAGTACCAAGTAGGCCCTTGTTCCTCAGGGGCAGGCTGCCGGGTGAATTTCCACGAATATCAAGATGCTGCCCAGGGACAAGCTGCCACTTGTGCCAACTTGCGCTGCTTTGAGGGTGCCCACGGAGCTCTGCAAACTGAGACCAGGAACGTAGGGTTGTGGGTTTTGTTTCCCCAGGCAGAAGCCTTTGTCAGTACTAGGTAGGCCCTTGTTCCCTAGGGGCAGGCTGGCAGCAAGATTTCCACGAATATCAAGATGCTGCCCAGGGACAAGCTGCCACCTGTGCCAACTCGGGCTGCTTTGAGAGTTCCCATGGAGCTCTGCAAACTGAGACCATGAACCTGGGGTGCTTAGTTATGTATCTCCGGGCAGAAGCATTTTCAGTGCCAGATATTCCCTCGGTCCTTAAGGGCAGGCAGCCTGCAGTATTTCCACGAATATCAAGACGCTGCCCAGGGACAAGCTGCCACCTGTGCCAACTCGCGCTGCTTTGAGAGTGCCAATGGTGCTCTGCAAACTGAGACCAGAAATGTGGGGTGCTGGGTTTTGTTTTCCCAGGCAGAAGCCTTTGTCAGTACCAAGTAGGCCCTTGTTCCTTAGGGACAGCCTGGCAGCAAGATTTCCACGAATATCAAGATGCTGCCCAGGGATATTCTGCCACCTGTGCCAACTCGGGCTGCTTAGAGAGTGACCACGAAATTCTTCAAACTGAGACCAGGAACGTAGGGTTGTGGGTTTTGTTTTCCCGGGCAGAAGCCTCTCTCAGTACCACGTAGGCCCTTGTTCCTTAGGGGCAGGCTGGCAGGAAGATTTCCACAAATATCAAGATGCTGCCCAGGGACAAGGTGCCACCTGTGCCAACTCGGGCTGCTTTGAGAGTGCCCATGGAGGTCTTCACACTGAGAGAAAGTACCTGGGGTTAGGGGTTTTGTTTTCCCGGGCAGAAGCCTTTGTCAGTAGCACGTAGGCCCTTGGCCCTTGGGGGCCAGCTGGCTGCAGGATTTCCACGAATATCAAGATGCTGCCCAGGGACAAGCTGACACCTGTGCCAACTCACGCTGCTTTGAGGGTGCCCACGGAGCTCTGCAAACTGAGACCAGGAACGTGGGGTGCTGGGTTTTGTTTCCCCGGGGAGAAGCCTTTGTCAGTACCAGGAGGGCCCCTGTTCCTTAGGGGCAGGCTGCTGGCTAAATTTCCACGAATATCAAGATGCTGCCCAGGGACAAGCTGCCACTTGGGCCAACTCGCGCTGCTTTGAGGGTGCCCACGGAGCTCTGCAAACTGAGATGTGGAACGTGGGGTGGTGGGTTTTGTTTTCCCGGGCAGAAGCCTCTCTCACTACCAGGTAGGCCCTTGTTCCTTGGGGGCAGGCTGGCAGCAAGATTTCCACGAATATCAATATGCTGCCCAGGGACAAGCTGCCACCTGTGCCAACTCGCGCTGCTTTGAGAGTGCCCATGGCGCTCTGCAAACTGAGACCATGAACCTGGGGTGCTGAGTTTTGTTTCTCCGGGCAGAAGCATTTGCAGTGCCAGGTAGGCCCTTGGTCCTTAAGGGCAGGCAGCCTGCTGGATTTCCACGAATATCAAGATGCTTCCCACGGAGGAGCTGCCACATGTGCCAACTCGCGCTGCTTTGAGAGTGCCCATGGTGCTCTGCAAACTGAGACCAAAAACGTGGGGTGCTGGGTTTTGTTTTCCAGGGCAGAAGCCTTTGTCAGTACCAGAAGGGCCCTTGTTCCTCAGGGGCAGGCTGCCGGCTGACTTTCCACGAATATCAAGATGCCGCCCAGGGACAAGCTGCCACTTGGGCAAACTCGCGCTGCTTTGAGGGTGCCCACGGAGCTCTGCAAACTGAGATGTGGAACGTCGGGTGGATGGTTTTGTTTTCCCGGGCAGAAGCCTCTCTCAGTACCAGGTAGGCCTTCGGCCCTTTGGGGGAGGCTGGCACCAGGATTTCCACGAATATCAAGTTTCCGCCCAGGGACAAGCTGCCACCTATGCCAACTCGCGCAGCTTTGAGAGTGCCCACGGAGCTCTGCAATCTGTGACTAGGAACGTGAGGTGGTGAGGTTTGTTTTCCCGGGCAGAAGTATTTGTCAGTACTAGGTAGGCCCACGGTCTTTCAGGGCCGTCTGCCTGCTGAATTTCCACGAATATCAAGATGCTGCTCACGGAGGAGCTGCCACCTGTGCCAACTCGGGCTGCTTTGAGAGTGCCCACGGAGCTCTGCAAACTGAGATGTGGAACTTGGGGTTTGTGGGTTTTGTTTCCCTGGGCAGAAGCCTTTGTCAGTACCAGGAGGGCCCTTGTTCCTCAGGGGCAGGCTGCCGGCTGAATTTCCACGAATATCAAGATGCTGCCCAGGGACAAGCTGCAACTTGTGCCAACTCGCGCTGCTTTGAGGGTGCCCACGGAGCTCATCAAACTGAGAGAAAGTATGTGGGGTTATGGGTTTTGTTTTCCCGGGCAGAAGCCTCTCTCAGTACCAGGTAGGCCCTTGTTCCTTAGGGGCAGGCTGGCAAGAAGATTTCCACGAATATCAAGATGCTGCCCAGGGACAAGCTGCCACTTGTGCCAACTCGGGCTGCTTTGAGAGTGCCCATGGAGCTCTGCAAACTGAGACCATGAACCTGGGGTGCTGAGTTTTGTTTCTCCGGGCAGAAGCATTTGCAGTGCCAGGTAGGCCCTCGGTCCTTAAGGGCAGGCAGCCTGCTGGATTTCCACGAATATCAAGATGCTGCCCAGGGACAAGCTCCCACCTGTGCCAACTCGGGCTGCTTTGAGGGTGCCCATGGTGCTCTGCAAACTGAGACCAGAAACGTGGGGTGCTGGGTTTTGTTTTCCAGGGCAGAAGCCTTTGTCAGTAACAGGCAGGCCCTTGTTCCTTAGGGGCAGGCTGGCAGCAAGATTTCCCCGAATATCAAGATGCTGCCCAGGGATATTCTGCCACCTGTGGCAACTCGGCCTGCTTTGAGAGTGCCCACGGAGTTCTTCAAACTGTGACCAGGAACGTGGGTTTGCGGGTTTTGTTTTCCCGGGCAGAAACATTTGCAGTACCAGGTAGGCCCTCGGCTCTTTGGGGGAGGCTGGCACCAGGATTTCCACGAAAATAAAGTTTCCGCCCAGGGACAAGCTGCCACCTGTGCCAACTCGCGCTGCTTTGAGAGTGCCCATGGTGCCCTGCAAACTGAGACCAGAAACTTGGGGTGATGGGTTTTGTTTTCCAGATCAGAAGCCTTTGTCAGTACCGGGTAGGCCCTTGGCCCTTGGGGCCGGCTGCCTGCAGTATTTCCACGAATATCAAGATGCCGCCCAGGGACAAACTGCCACCTGTGCCAACTCGCGCTGCTTTGAGAGTGCCCATGGCGCTCTGCAAACTGAGACCATGAACCTGGGGTGCTGAGTTTTGTTTCTCAGGGCAGAAGCATTTGCAGTGCCAGGTAGGCCCTTGGTCCTTAAGGGCAGGCAGCCTGCTGGATTTCCACGAATATCAAGATGCTTCCCACGGAGGAGCTGCCACATGTGCCAACTCGCGCTGCTTTGAGAGTGCCCATGGTGCTCTGCAAACTGAGACCAAAAACGTGGGGTGCTGGGTTTTGTTTTCCAGGGCAGAAGCCTTTGTCAGTACCAGAAGGGCCCTTGTTCCTCAGGGGCAGGCTGCCGGCTGACTTTCCACGAATATCAAGATGCCGCCCAGGGACAAGCTGCCACTTGGGCAAACTCGCGCTGCTTTGAGAGTGCCCACGGAGCTCTGCAAACTGAGATGTGGAACGTCGGGTGGATGGTTTTGTTTTCCCGGGCAGAAGCCTCTCTCAGTACCAGGTAGGCCTTCGGCCCTTTGGGGGAGGCTGGCACCAGGATTTCCACGAATATCAAGTTTCCGCCCAGGGACAAGCTGCCACCTATGCCAACTCGCGCAGCTTTGAGAGTGCCCACGGAGCTCTGCAATCTGTGACTAGGAACGTGAGGTGGTGAGGTTTGTTTTCCCGGGCAGAAGTATTTGTCAGTACTAGGTAGGCCCACGGTCTTTCAGGGCCGTCTGCCTGCTGAATTTCCACGAATATCAAGATGCTGCTCACGGAGGAGCTGCCACCTGTGCCAACTCGGGCTGCTTTGAGAGTGCCCACGGAGCTCTGCAAACTGAGATGTGGAACTTGGGGTTTGTGGGTTTTGTTTCCCTGGGCAGAAGCCTTTGTCAGTACCAGGAGGGCCCTTGTTCCTCAGGGGCAGGCTGCCGGCTGAATTTCCACGAATATCAAGATGCTGCCCAGGGACAAGCTGCAACTTGTGCCAACTCGCGCTGCTTTGAGGGTGCCCACGGAGCTCATCAAACTGAGAGAAAGTATGTGGGGTTATGGGTTTTGTTTTCCCGGGCAGAAGCCTCTCTCAGTACCAGGTAGGCCCTTGTTCCTTAGGGGCAGGCTGGCAAGAAGATTTCCACGAATATCAAGATGCTGCCCAGGGACAAGCTGCCACTTGTGCCAACTCGGGCTGCTTTGAGAGTGCCCATGGAGCTCTGCAAACTGAGACCATGAACCTGGGGTGCTGAGTTTTGTTTCTCCGGGCAGAAGCATTTGCAGTGCCAGGTAGGCCCTCGGTCCTTAAGGGCAGGCAGCCTGCTGGATTTCCACGAATATCAAGATGCTGCCCAGGGACAAGCTCCCACCTGTGCCAACTCGGGCTGCTTTGAGGGTGCCCATGGTGCTCTGCAAACTGAGACCAGAAACGTGGGGTGCTGGGTTTTGTTTTCCAGGGCAGAAGCCTTTGTCAGTAACAGGCAGGCCTTGTTCCTTAGGGGCAGGCTGGCAGCAAGATTTCCCCGAATATCAAGATGCTGCCCAGGGATATTCTGCCACCTGTGGCAACTCGGCCTGCTTTGAGAGTGCCCACGGAGTTCTTCAAACTGTGACCAGGAACGTGGGTTTGCGGGTTTTGTTTTCCCGGGCAGAAACATTTGCAGTACCAGGTAGGCCCTCGGCTCTTTGGGGGAGGCTGGCACCAGGATTTCCACGAAAATAAAGTTTCCGCCCAGGGACAAGCTGCCACCTGTGCCAACTCGCGCTGCTTTGAGAGTGCCCATGGTGCCCTGCAAACTGAGACCAGAAACTTGGGGTGATGGGTTTTGTTTTCCAGATCAGAAGCCTTTGTCAGTACCGGGTAGGCCCTTGGCCCTTGGGGCCGGCTGCCTGCAGTATTTCCACGAATATCAAGATGCCGCCCAGGGACAAACTGCCACCTGTGCCAACTCGGGCTGCTTTGAGAGTGCCCATGGAGCTCTGCAAAGTGAGATGTGGAATGTGGGGTGGTGGGTTTTGTTTCCCTGGGCAGAAGCCTTTGTCAGTACCAGGTAGGCCCTTGTTCCTCAGGGGCAGGCTGGCGGCTCAATTTCCACGAATATCAAGATGCTGCCCAGGGACAAGCTGCAACTTGTGCCAATTCACGCTGCTTTCAGGCTGCCCACGGAGCTCTGCAAACTGAGACCAGGACGTAGGATTGTGGGTTTTGTTTTCCCGGGCAGAAGCCTCTCTCAGTACCAGGTAGGCCCTTGTTCCTTAGGGGCAGGCTGGCAGCAAGATTTCCACGAATATCAAGATGCTGCCCAGGGACAAGCTGCCACCTGTGACAACTTGGGCTGCTTTGAGAGTGCCCATGGAGCTCTGCAAACTGAGACCATGAACCTGGGGTGCTGAGTTTTGTTTCTCCGGGCAGAAGCATTTGCAGTGCCAGGTAGGCCCTCGGTCCTTAAGGGCAGGCAGCCTGCTGGATTTCCACGAATATCAAGATGCTGCCCAGGGACAAGCTGCCACCTGTGCCAACTCACGCTGCTTTGAGAGTGCCCATGTTGCTCTGCAAACTGAGACCTGAAACGTGGGGTGCTGGGTTTTGTTTTCCCGGGCAGAAGCCTTTGTCAGTACCAAGTAGGCCCTTGTTCCTTAGGGACAGCCTGGCAGCAAGATTTCCCCGAATATCAAGATCCTGCCCAGGGATATTCTGCCACCTGTGCCAACTCGGGCTGCTTTGAGAGTGCCCATGGAGCTCTGCAAACTGGGACCATTAACGTGAGGTGCTCAGTTTTGTTTCTCTGGGCAGAAACATTTGCAGTGCCAGGTAGGCCCTTGGTCTTTAAGGGCAGGCAGCCTGCTGGATTTCCATGAATATCCAGATGCTGCCCAGGGACAAGCTGCCACCTGTGCCAACTCTCGCTGCTTTGAGAGTGCCCATGGTGCTCTGCAAACTGAGACCAGAAACGTGGGGTGCTGGGTTTTGTTTCCCCGGGCAGAAGCCTTTGTCAGTACCAGGTGAGGCCTTGGCCCTTGGGGGCCAGCTGCCTGCAGGATTTCCACGAATATCAAGATGCTGCCCAGGGACAAGCTGCCACTTGTGCCAACTCGCGCTGCTTTGAGAGTGCCCATGGTGCTCTGCAAAGTTAGACCAGGAACTTGCCTTGGTGAGTTTTGTTTCCCCGGGCAGAAGCATTTGCAGCACCAGGCAGGCTCTCGGAACTTCAGGGCCGGCTGCCTCCTGGATTTCCACGAATATCAAGATGCTGCCCAGGGACAAGCTGCCACTTGTGCCAACTCGCGCTGCTTTGAGGGTGCCCACGGAGCTCTGCAAACTGAGACCAGGAACGTAGGGTTGTGGGTTTTGTTTTCCTGGGCAGAAGCCTCTCTCAGTACCAGGTAGGCCCTTGGTGCTTAAGGGCAGGAAGCCTCCTGGATTTCCACGAATATCAAGATGCTGCCCAGGGACAAGCTGCCACCTGTGGCAACTCGCGCTGCTTTGAGAGTGCCCATGGTGCTCTGCAAACTGAGACCAGAAACGTGGGGTGCTGGGTTTTGTTTTCCCGGGCAGAAACCATTGTCAGTACCAGGTAGGCCCTCGCCCCTTTGGGGGAGGCTGGCGCCAGGATTTCCACGAAAATCAAGTTTCCGCCCAGGGACAAGCTGCCACCTTTGCCAACTCGCGCTGCTTTGAGAGTGCCCACGGAGCTCTGCAAACTGTGACCAGGACCGTGGGGTGCTGAGCTTTGTTTTCCCGGGCAGAAGTATTTGTCAGTACTAGGTAGGCCCACGGTCTTTCCGGGCCGTCAGCCTGCTGAATTTCCACGAATATCAAAATGCTGCACACGGAGCAGGTGCCACCTGTGCCAACTCGCGCTGCTTTGAGAGTGCCCATGGTGCTCTGCAAACTGAGACCAGAAACGTGGGGTGGTGGGTTTTGTTTTCCAGGGCAGAAGCCTTTGTCAGTACCAGGTCAGGCCTTGGCCCTTGGGGGCCGGCTGCCGGCTGAATTTCCAAGAATATCAAGATGCCGCCCAGGGACAAGCTGCCACCTGTGCCAATTCGCGCTGCTTTGAGAGTGCCCATGGAGCTCTGCAAACTGAGATGTGGAACGTGGGGTGGTGGGTTTTGTTTCCCCTGGCAGAAGCCTTTGTCAGTACCAGGAGGGTCCTTGATCCTCAGGGGCAGGCTGCCTGCTGGATTTCCACGAATATCAAGATGCTGCCCAGGGATAAGCTGCCACCTGTGCCAACTCGGCTGCTTTGAGGGTGCCCATGGAGCTCTGCAAACTGAGACCAGGAAAGTGGTGTTCTGAGTTTTGTTTCCCCTGGCAGAAGCCTTGGTCAGTACCAGGTAGGCCCTTGTCCCTTTGGGGCCGGCAGCCTGCTGGATTTCCACGAATCTGAAGATGCCGACCAGGGACAAGCTGCCACTTGTGCCAACTCGCGCTGCTTTGGGAGAGCCCATGGAGCTCTGCAAACTGAGACCATGAACCTGGGGTGCTGAATTTTGTTTCCCCGGGCAGAAGCCTTTGTCAGTCCCAGGTAGGCCCTCGGTCCTTAAGGGCAGGCAGCCTGCTGGAATTCCACGAATATCAAGATGCTGCCCAGGGACAAGCTGCCACCTGTGCTAACTCGGGCTGCTTTGAGAGTGCCCATGGTGCTCTGCAAACTGAGACCAGAAACGTGGGGTTATGGGTTTTGTTTTCCCGGGCAGAAGCCTTTGTCAGTACCAAGTAGGCCCTTGTTCCTTAGGGGCAGGCTGGCAGCAAGATTTCCACGAATATCAAGATGCTGCCCAGGGACAAGCTGCCACCTGTGCCAACTCGGGCTGCTTTGAGAGTTCCCATGGAGCTCTGCAAACTGGGACCATTAACGTGAGGTGCTGAGTTTTGTTTCTCTGGGCAGAAACATTTGCAGTGCCAGGTAGGCCCTTGGTCTTTAACGGCAGGCTGGCAGCAAGATTTCCACGAATATCAAGATGCTGCCCAGGGACAAGCTGCCACCTGTGCCAACTCGCGCTGCTTTGAGAGTGCCCATGGTGCTCTGCAAACTGAGACCAGAAACGTGGGGTGCTGGGTTTTGTTTTCCAGAGCAGAAGCCATTGTCAGTACCAGGTAGGCCCTTGGCCCTTGGGGGCCGGCTGCCTGCAGGATTTCCACGAATATCAAGATGCCGCCCAGGGACAAATTGCCACCTGTGACAACTCGGGCTGCTTTGAGAGTGCCCATGGAGCTCTGCAAACTGAGATGTGGAACGTGGGGTGGTGGGTTTTGTTTTCCCGGGCAGAAGCCTTTGTCAGTACCAGGTAGGCCCTTGTTCCTCAGGGGCAGGCTGGCGGCTCAATTTCCACGAATATCAAGATGCTGCCCAGGGACAAGCTGCAACTTGTGCCAACTCGCGCTGCTTTCAGGCTGCCCACGGAGCTCTGCAAACTGAGACCAGGAAGGTAGGCTTGTGGGTTTTGTTTTCCCGGGCAGAAGCCTCTCTCAGTACCAGGTAGGCCCTTGTTCCTTAGGGGCAGGCTGGCAGCAAGATTTCCACGAATATCAAGATGCTGCCCAGGGACAAGCTGCCACCTGCGCCAACTCGCGCTGTTTTTAGAGTGCCCATGGAGCTCTGCAAACTGAGACCATGAACCTGGGTTGCTGAGTTTTGTTTCTCCGGGCAGAAGCATTTGCATTGCCAGGTAGGCCCTCGGTCCTTAAGGGCAGGCAGCCTGCTGGATTTCCACGAATATCAAGATGCTGCCCAGGGACAAGCTGCCACCTGTGCCAACTCGCGCTGCTTTGAGAGTGCCCATGGTGCTCTGCAAACTGAGACCAGAAACGTGAGGTGCTGGGTTTTGTTTTCCAGGGCAGAAGCCTTTGTCAGTACCAAGTAGGCCCTTGTTCCTTAGGGACAGCCTGGCAGCAAGATTTCCACGAATATCCAGATGCTGCCCAGGGATATTCTGCCACCTGTGCCAACTCGGGCTGCTTTGAGTGTGCCCACGGAGTTCTTCAAACTGAGACCAGGAACGTGGGTTTGTGGGTTTTGTTTTCCCGGGCAGAAACATTTACAGGGCCAGGTAGGCCCTCGGCCCTTTGGGGGAGGCTGGCACCAGGATTTCCACGAAAATCTGGTTTCCGCCCAGGGACAAGCTGCCACCTGTGCCAACTCGGGCTGCTTTGAGAGTGCCCATGGAGCTCTAAAAACTGAGACCAGGAAAGTGGTGTTCTGAGTTTTGTTTTCCAGGGCAGAAGCCTTTGTCAGTACCAGGTAGGCCGTTGGCGCTTGGGGGCCAGCTGCCTGCAGGATTTCCACGAATATCAAGATGCCGCCCAGGGACAAGCTGCCCCCTGTGCCCACTCGGGCTGCTTTGAGAGTGCCCATGGAGCTCTTCAAACTGAGAGAAAGTATGTGGGGTTATGGGTTTTGTTTTCCAGGGCAGAAGCCTTTGTCAGTACCAAGTAGGCCCTCAGCCCTTAGAGGCAGTCTGCCTGCTGGATTTCCACGAATATCAAGATGCTGCCCAGGGACAAGCTGCCACTTGTGCCAACTCGGGCTGCTTTGAGAGTGCCCACGGAGCTCTTCAAACTGAGAGAAAGTATGTGGGGTTGTGGGTTTTGTTTTCCCGGGCAGAAGCCTCTGTCAGTACCAGGTAGGCCCTTGTTCCTTAGGGGCAGGCTGGCAGGAAGATTTCCACGAATATCAAGATGCTGCCCAGGGACAAGCTGCCACCTGTGCCAACTCGGGCTGCTTTGAGGGTTCCCATGGAGCTCTGCAAACTGGGACCATTAACGTGAGGTGCTGAGTTTTGTTTCTCTGGGCAGAAACATTTGCAGTGCCAGGTAGGCCCTTGGTCTTTAACGGCAGGCAGCCTGCAGGATTTCCACGAATATCAAGATGCTGCCCAGGGACAAGCTGCCACCTGTGCCAACTCGCGCTGCTTTGAGAGTGCCCACGGAGTTCTTCAAACTGTGACCAGGAACGTGGGTTTGCGGGTTTTGTTTTCCCGGGCAGAAACATTTGCAGTACCAGGTAGGCCCTCGGCTCTTTGGGGGAGGCTGGCACCAGGATTTCCACGAAAATAAAGTTTCCGCCCAGGGACAAGCTGCCACCTGTGCCAACTCGCGCTGCTTTGAGAGTGCCCATGGTGCCCTGCAAACTGAGACCAGAAACTTGGGGTGATGGGTTTTGTTTTCCAGATCAGAAGCCTTTGTCAGTACCGGGTAGGCCCTTGGCCCTTGGGGCCGGCTGCCTGCAGTATTTCCACGAATATCAAGATGCCGCCCAGGGACAAACTGCCACCTGTGCCAACTCGCGCTGCTTTGAGAGTGCCAATGGTGCTCTGCAAACTGAGACCAGAAATGTGGGGTGCTGGGTTTTGTTTTCCAGGGCAGAAGCCTTTGTCAGTACCAAGTAGGCCCTTGTTCCTTAGGGACAGCCTGGCAGCAAGATTTCCACGAATATCAAGATGCTGCCCAGGGATATTCTGCCACCTGTGCCAACTCGGGCTGCTTTGAGAGTGACCACGAAATTCTTCAAACTGAGACCAGGAACGTAGGGTTGTGGGTTTTGTTTTCCCGGGCAGAAGCCTCTCTCAGTACCACGTAGGCCCTTGTTCCTTAGGGGCAGGCTGGCAGGAAGATTTCCACAAATATCAAGATGCTGCCCAGGGACAAGGTGCCACCTGTGCCAACTCGGGCTGCTTTGAGAGTGCCCATGGAGATCTTCACACTGAGAGAAAGTACCTGGGGTTAGGGGTTTTGTTTTCCCGGGCAGAAGCCTTTGTCAGTAGCACGTAGGCCCTTGGCCCTTGGGGGCCAGCTGGCTGCAGGATTTCCACGAATATCAAGATGCTGCCCAGGGACAAGCTGACACCTGTGCCAACTCACGCTGCTTTGAGGGTGCCCACGGAGCTCTGCAAACTGAGACCAGGAACGTGGGGTGCTGGGTTTTGTTTCCCCGGGGAGAAGCCTTTGTCAGTACCAGGAGGGCCCTTGTTCCTTAGGGGCAGGCTGCTGGCTAAATTTCCACGAATATCAAGATGCTGCCCAGGGACAAGCTGCCACTTGGGCCAACTCGCGCTGCTTTGAGGGTGCCCACGGAGCTCTGCAAACTGAGATGTGGAACGTGGGGTGGTGGGTTTTGTTTTCCCGGGCAGAAGCCTCTCTCACTACCAGGTAGGCCCTTGTTCCTTAGGGGCAGGCTGGCAGCAAGATTTCCACGAATATCAATATGCTGCCCAGGGACAAGCTGCCACCTGTGCCAACTCGCGCTGCTTTGAGAGTGCCCATGGCGCTCTGCAAACTGAGACCATGAACCTGGGGTGCTGAGTTTTGTTTCTCCGGGCAGAAGCATTTGCAGTGCCAGGTAGGCCCTTGGTCCTTAAGGGCAGGCAGCCTGCTGGATTTCCACGAATATCAAGATGCTTCCCACGGAGGAGCTGCCACATGTGCCAACTCGCGCTGCTTTGAGAGTGCCCATGGTGCTCTGCAAACTGAGACCAAAAACGTGGGGTGCTGGGTTTTGTTTTCCAGGGCAGAAGCCTTTGTCAGTACCAGAAGGGCCCTTGTTCCTCAGGGGCAGGCTGCCGGCTGACTTTCCACGAATATCAAGATGCCGCCCAGGGACAAGCTGCCACTTGGGCAAACTCGCGCTGCTTTGAGGGTGCCCACGGAGCTCTGCAAACTGAGATGTGGAACGTCGGGTGGATGGTTTTGTTTTCCCGGGCAGAAGCCTCTCTCAGTACCAGGTAGGCCTTCGGCCCTTTGGGGGAGGCTGGCACCAGGATTTCCACGAATATCAAGTTTCCGCCCAGGGACAAGCTGCCACCTATGCCAACTCGCGCAGCTTTGAGAGTGCCCACGGAGCTCTGCAATCTGTGACCAGGAACGTGAGGTGGTGAGGTTTGTTTTCCCGGGCAGAAGTATTTGTCAGTACTAGGTAGGCCCACGGTCTTTCAGGGCCGTCTGCCTGCTGAATTTCCACGAATATCAAGATGCTGCTCACGGAGGAGCTGCCACCTGTGCCAACTCGGGCTGCTTTGAGAGTGCCCACGGAGCTCTGCAAACTGAGATGTGGAACTTGGGGTTTGTGGGTTTTGTTTCCCTGGGCAGAAGTCTTTGTCAGTACCAGGAGGGCCCTTGTTCCTCAGGGGCAGGCTGCCGGCTGAATTTCCACGAATATCAAGATGCTGCCCAGGGACAAGCTGCAACTTGTGCCAACTCGCGCTGCTTTGAGGGTGCCCACGGAGCTCATCAAACTGAGAGAAAGTATGTGGGGTTATGGGTTTTGTTTTCCCGGGCAGAAGCCTCTCTCAGTACCAGGTAGGCCCTTGTTCCTTAGGGGCAGGCTGGCAAGAAGATTTCCACGAATATCAAGATGCTGCCCAGGGACAAGCTGCCACCTGTGCCAACTCGGGCTGCTTTGAGAGTGCCCATGGAGCTCTGCAAACTGAGACCATGAACCTGGGGTGCTGAGTTTTGTTTCTCCGGGCAGAAGCATTTGCAGTGCCAGGTAGGCCCTCGGTCCTTAAGGGCAGGCAGCCTGCTGGATTTCCACGAATATCAAGATGCTGCCCAGGGACAAGCTCCCACCTGTGCCAACTCGGGCTGCTTTGAGGGTGCCCATGGTGCTCTGCAAACTGAGACCAGAAACGTGGGGTGCTGGGTTTTGTTTTCCAGGGCAGAAGCCTTTGTCAGTAACAGGCAGGCCCTTGTTCCTTAGGGGCAGGCTGGCAGCAAGATTTCCCCGAATATCAAGATGCTGCCCAGGGATATTCTGCCACCTGTGGCAACTCGGCCTGCTTTGAGAGTGCCCACGGAGTTCTTCAAACTGTGACCAGGAACGTGGGTTTGCGGGTTTTGTTTTCCCGGGCAGAAACATTTGCAGTACCAGGTAGGCCCTCGGCTCTTTGGGGGAGGCTGGCACCAGGATTTCCACGAAAATAAAGTTTCCGCCCAGGGACAAGCTGCCACCTGTGCCAACTCGCGCTGCTTTGAGAGTGCCCATGGTGCCCTGCAAACTGAGACCAGAAACTTGGGGTGATGGGTTTTGTTTTCCAGATCAGAAGCCTTTGTCAGTACCGGGTAGGCCCTTGGCCCTTGGGGCCGGCTGCCTGCAGTATTTCCACGAATATCAAGATGCCGCCCAGGGACAAACTGCCACCTGTGCCAACTCGGGCTGCTTTGAGAGTGCCCATGGAGCTCTGCAAAGTGAGATGTGGAATGTGGGGTGGTGGGTTTTGTTTCCCTGGGCAGAAGCCTTTGTCAGTACCAGGTAGGCCCTTGTTCCTCAGGGGCAGGCTGGCGGCTCAATTTCCACGAATATCAAGATGCTGCCCAGGGACAAGCTGCAACTTGTGCCAATTCACGCTGCTTTCAGGCTGCCCACGGAGCTCTGCAAACTGAGACCAGGACGTAGGATTGTGGGTTTTGTTTTCCCGGGCAGAAGCCTCTCTCAGTACTAGGTAGGCCCTTGTTCCTTAGGGGCAGGCTGGCAGCAAGATTTCCACGAATATCAAGATGCTGCCCAGGGACAAGCTGCCACCTGTGACAACTTGGGCTGCTTTGAGAGTGCCCATGGAGCTCTGCAAACTGAGACCATGAACCTGGGGTGCTGAGTTTTGTTTCTCCGGGCAGAAGCATTTGCAGTGCCAGGTAGGCCCTCGGTCCTTAAGGGCAGGCAGCCTGCTGGATTTCCACGAATATCAAGATGCTGCCCAGGGACAAGCTGCCACCTGTGCCAACTCACGCTGCTTTGAGAGTGCCCATGTTGCTCTGCAAACTGAGACCTGAAACGTGGGGTGCTGGGTTTTGTTTTCCCGGGCAGAAGCCTTTGTCAGTACCAAGTAGGCCCTTGTTCCTTAGGGACAGCCTGGCAGCAAGATTTCCCCGAATATCAAGATCCTGCCCAGGGATATTCTGCCACCTGTGCCAACTCGGGCTGCTTTGAGAGTGCCCATGGAGCTCTGCAAACTGGGACCATTAACGTGAGGTGCTCAGTTTTGTTTCTCTGGGCAGAAACATTTGCAGTGCCAGGTAGGCCCTTGGTCTTTAAGGGCAGGCAGCCTGCTGGATTTCCATGAATATCCAGATGCTGCCCAGGGACAAGCTGCCACCTGTGCCAACTCTCGCTGCTTTGAGAGTGCCCATGGTGCTCTGCAAACTGAGACCAGAAACGTGGGGTGCTGGGTTTTGTTTCCCCGGGCAGAAGCCTTTGTCAGTACCAGGTGAGGCCTTGGCCCTTGGGGGCCAGCTGCCTGCAGGATTTCCACGAATATCAAGATGCTGCCCAGGGACAAGCTGCCACTTGTGCCAACTCGCGCTGCTTTGAGAGTGCCCATGGTGCTCTGCAAAGTTAGACCAGGAACTTGCCTTGGTGAGTTTTGTTTCCCCGGGCAGAAGCATTTGCAGCACCAGGCAGGCTCTCGGAACTTCAGGGCCGGCTGCCTCCTGGATTTCCACGAATATCAAGATGCTGCCCAGGGACAAGCTGCCACTTGTGCCAACTCGCGCTGCTTTGAGGGTGCCCACGGAGCTCTGCAAACTGAGACCAGGAACGTAGGGTTGTGGGTTTTGTTTTCCTGGGCAGAAGCCTCTCTCAGTACCAGGTAGGCCCTTGGTGCTTAAGGGCAGGAAGCCTCCTGGATTTCCACGAATATCAAGATGCTGCCCAGGGACAAGCTGCCACCTGTGGCAACTCGCGCTGCTTTGAGAGTGCCCATGGTGCTCTGCAAACTGAGACCAGAAACGTGGGGTGCTGGGTTTTGTTTTCCCGGGCAGAAACCATTGTCAGTACCAGGTAGGCCCTCGCCCCTTTGGGGGAGGCTGGCGCCAGGATTTCCACGAAAATCAAGTTTCCGCCCAGGGACAAGCTGCCACCTTTGCCAACTCGCGCTGCTTTGAGAGTGCCCACGGAGCTCTGCAAACTGTGACCAGGACCGTGGGGTGCTGAGCTTTGTTTTCCCCGGGCAGAAGTATTTGTCAGTACTAGGTAGGCCCACGGTCTTTCCGGGCCGTCAGCCTGCTGAATTTCCACGAATATCAAAATGCTGCACACGGAGCAGGTGCCACCTGTGCCAACTCGCGCTGCTTTGAGAGTGCCCATGGTGCTCTGCAAACTGAGACCAGAAACGTGGGGTGGTGGGTTTTGTTTTCCAGGGCAGAAGCCTTTGTCAGTACCAGGTCAGGCCTTGGCCCTTGGGGGCCGGCTGCCGGCTGAATTTCCAAGAATATCAAGATGCCGCCCAGGGACAAGCTGCCACCTGTGCCAATTCGCGCTGCTTTGAGAGTGCCCATGGAGCTCTGCAAACTGAGATGTGGAACGTGGGGTGGTGGGTTTTGTTTCCCCTGGCAGAAGCCTTTGTCAGTACCAGGAGGGTCCTTGATCCTCAGGGGCAGGCTGCCTGCTGGATTTCCACGAATATCAAGATGCTGCCCAGGGATAAGCTGCCACCTGTGCCAACTCGGCTGCTTTGAGGGTGCCCATGGAGCTCTGCAAACTGAGACCAGGAAAGTGGTGTTCTGAGTTTTGTTTCCCCTGGCAGAAGCCTTGGTCAGTACCAGGTAGGCCCTTGTCCCTTTGGGGCCGGCAGCCTGCTGGATTTCCACGAATCTGAAGATGCCGACCAGGGACAAGCTGCCACTTGTGCCAACTCGCGCTGCTTTGGGAGAGCCCATGGAGCTCTGCAAACTGAGACGAGGAACGTGGGGTTGTGAGTTTTGTTTTCCCGGTCAGAAGACTTTGTCCGTACCAGGTGGGCCCTTGTTCCACAGGGGCAGGCTGCCGGCTGGATTTCCACGAATATCAAGATGCTGCCCAGGGACAAGCTGCCACCTGTGCCAACTCGGGCTGCTATGAGGGTGCCCACGGAGCTCTGCAAACTGAGGCCAGGAACGTGGGGTGCTGGGTTTGGTTTCCCCGGGCAGAAGCCTTTTTCTTTACCAGGTCGGCCCTTGGCCCTTGGGGGCCGGCTGCCTGCAGGATTTCCACGAATATCAAGATGCTGCCCAGGGACAAGCTGCCACCTGTGCCAACTCGGGCTGCTTTGAGAGTGCCCATGGAGCTCTGCAAAGTGAAACCAGGAACTTGCCTTGGTGAGTTTTGTTTCCCCGGGCAGAAATATTTGCAGTACCAGGTAGGCTCTCGTAATTCAGGGCCGGCTGCCTCCTGGATTTCCACGAATATCAAGATGCTGCCCAGGGACAAGCTGCCACCTGTGCCAACTCGCGCTGCTTTGAGAGTGCCCATGGAGCTCTGCAAACTGGGACCATTAACGTGAGGTGCTGAGTTTTGTTTCTCTGGGCAGAAACATTTGCAGTGCCAGGTAGGCCCTTGGTCTTTAAGGGCAGGCAGCCTCCTGGATTTCCATGAATATCAAGATGCTGCCAAAGGACAAGCTGCCACCTGTGCCAACTCGCGCTGCTTTGAGAGTGCCCATGGTGCTCTGCAAACTGAGACCAGAAACGTGGGGTGCTGGGTTTTGTTTTCCAGAGCAGAAGCCTTTGTCAGTACCAGGTAGGCCCTTGGCCCTTGGGGGCCGGCTGCCTGCTGGATTTCCACGAATATCAAGATGCCGCCCAGGGACAAGCTGGCACCTGTGCCAACTCGGGCTGCTTTGAGGGTGCCCATGGAGCTCTGCAAACTGAGATGTGGAACGTGGGGTTATGGGTTTTGTTTTCCCGGGCAGAAGCCTTTGTCAGTACCAGGAGGGCCCTTGTTCCTCAGGGGCAGGCTGGCGGCTGAATTTCCACGAATATCAAGATGCTGCCCAGGGACAAGCTGCCACTTGTGCCAACTCGCGCTGCTTTGGGGGTGCCCATGGAGCTCTGCAAACTGAGACCAGGAACGTAGGGTTGTGGGTTTTGTTTTCCCGGGCAGAAGCCTTTGTCAGTACCAGGTAGGCCCTTGTTCCTAAGGGGCAGGCTGGCAGCAAGATTTCCACGAATATCAAGATGCTGCCCAGGGACAAGCTGCCACCTGTGCCAACTCGGGCTGCTTTGAGAGTTCCCATGGAGCTCTGCAAACTGAGACCATGAACCTGGGGTGCTGAATTTTGTTTCCCCGGGCAGAAGCCTTTGTCAGTCCCAGGTAGGCCCTCGGTCCTTAAGGGCAGGCAGCCTGCTGGAATTCCACGAATATCAAGATGCTGCCCAGGGACAAGCTGCCACCTGTGCTAACTCGGGCTGCTTTGAGAGTGCCCATGGTGCTCTGCAAACTGAGACCAGAAACGTGGGGTTATGGGTTTTGTTTTCCCGGGCAGAAGCCTTTGTCAGTACCAGGTAGGCCCTTGTTCCTTAGGGGCAGGCTGGCAGCAAGATTTCCACGAATATCAAGATGCTGCCCAGGGACAAGCTGCCACCTGTGCCAACTCGCGCTGTTTTTAGAGTGCCCATGGAGCTCTGCAAACTGAGACCATGAACCTGGGTTGCTGAGTTTTGTTTCTCCGGGCAGAAGCATTTGCATTGCCAGGTAGGCCCTCGGTCCTTAAGGGCAGGCAGCCTGCTGGATTTCCACGAATATCAAGATGCTGCCCAGGGACAAGCTGCCACCTGTGCCAACTCGCGCTGCTTTGAGAGTGCCCATGGTGCTCTGCAAACTGAGACCAGAAACGTGAGGTGCTGGGTTTTGTTTTCCAGGGCAGAAGCCTTTGTCAGTACCAAGTAGGCCCTTGTTCCTTAGGGACAGCCTGGCAGCAAGATTTCCACGAATATCCAGATGCTGCCCAGGGATATTCTGCCACCTGTGCCAACTCGGGCTGCTTTGAGTGTGCCCACGGAGTTCTTCAAACTGAGACCAGGAACGTGGGTTTGTGGGTTTTGTTTTCCCGGGCAGAAACATTTACAGGGCCAGGTAGGCCCTCGGCCCTTTGGGGGAGGCTGGCACCAGGATTTCCACGAAAATCTGGTTTCCGCCCAGGGACAAGCTGCCACCTGTGCCAACTCGGGCTGCTTTGAGAGTGCCCATGGAGCTCTGCAAACTGAGACCAGGAAAGTGGTGTTCTGAGTTTTGTTTTCCAGGGCAGAAGCCTTTGTCAGTACCAGGTAGGCCATTGGCCCTTGGGGGCCAGCTGCCTGCAGGATTTCCACGAATATCAAGATGCCGCCCAGGGACAAGCTGCCCCCTGTGCCCACTCGGGCTGCTTTGAGAGTGCCCATGGAGCTCTTCAAACTGAGAGAAAGTATGTGGGGTTATGGGTTTTGTTTTCCAGGGCAGAAGCCTTTGTCAGTACCAAGTAGGCCCTCAGCCCTTAGAGGCAGTCTGCCTGCAGGATTTCCACGAATATCAAGATGCTGCCCAGGGACAAGCTGCCACTTGTGCCAACTCGGGCTGCTTTGAGAGTGCCCACGGAGCTCTTCAAACTGAGAGAAAGTATGTGGGGTTGTGGGTTTTGTTTTCCCGGGCAGAAGCCTTTGTCAGTACCAGGTAGGCCCTTGTTCCTTAGGGACAGCCTGGCAGCAAGATTTCCACGAATATCAAGATGCTGCCCAGGGACAAGCTGCCACCTGTGCCAACTCGGGCTGCTTTGAGGGTTCCCATGGAGCTCTGCAAACTGGGACCATTAACGTGAGGTGCTGAGTTTTGTTTCTCTGGGCAGAAACATTTGCAGTGCCAGGTAGGCCCTTGGTCTTTAACGGCAGGCAGCCTGCAGGATTTCCACGAATATCAAGATGCTGCCCAGGGACAAGCTGCCACCTGTGCCAACTCGCGCTGCTTTGAGAGTGCCCACGGAGTTCTTCAAACTGTGACCAGGAACGTGGGTTTGCGGGTTTTGTTTTCCCGGGCAGAAACATTTGCAGTACCAGGTAGGCCCTCGGCTCTTTGGGGGAGGCTGGCACCAGGATTTCCACGAAAATAAAGTTTCCGCCCAGGGACAAGCTGCCACCTGTGCCAACTCGCGCTGCTTTGAGAGTGCCCATGGTGCCCTGCAAACTGAGACCAGAAACTTGGGGTGATGGGTTTTGTTTTCCAGATCAGAAGCCTTTGTCAGTACCGGGTAGGCCCTTGGCCCTTGGGGCCGGCTGCCTGCAGTATTTCCACGAATATCAAGATGCCGCCCAGGGACAAACTGCCACCTGTGCCAACTCGGGCTGCTTTGAGAGTGCCCATGGAGCTCTGCAAAGTGAGATGTGGAATGTGGGGTGGTGGGTTTTGTTTCCCTGGGCAGAAGCCTTTGTCAGTACCAGGTAGGCCCTTGTTCCTCAGGGGCAGGCTGGCGGCTCAATTTCCACGAATATCAAGATGCTGCCCAGGGACAAGCTGCAACTTGTGCCAATTCACGCTGCTTTCAGGCTGCCCACGGAGCTCTGCAAACTGAGACCAGGACGTAGGATTGTGGGTTTTGTTTTCCCGGGCAGAAGCCTCTCTCAGTACCAGGTAGGCCCTTGTTCCTTAGGGGCAGGCTGGCAGCAAGATTTCCACGAATATCAAGATGCTGCCCAGGGACAAGCTGCCACCTGTGACAACTTGGGCTGCTTTGAGAGTGCCCATGGAGCTCTGCAAACTGAGACCATGAACCTGGGGTGCTGAGTTTTGTTTCTCCGGGCAGAAGCATTTGCAGTGCCAGGTAGGCCCTCGGTCCTTAAGGGCAGGCAGCCTGCTGGATTTCCACGAATATCAAGATGCTGCCCAGGGACAAGCTGCCACCTGTGCCAACTCACGCTGCTTTGAGAGTGCCCATGTTGCTCTGCAAACTGAGACCTGAAACGTGGGGTGCTGGGTTTTGTTTTCCCGGGCAGAAGCCTTTGTCAGTACCAAGTAGGCCCTTGTTCCTTAGGGACAGCCTGGCAGCAAGATTTCCCCGAATATCAAGATCCTGCCCAGGGATATTCTGCCACCTGTGCCAACTCGGGCTGCTTTGAGAGTGCCCATGGAGCTCTGCAAACTGGGACCATTAACGTGAGGTGCTCAGTTTTGTTTCTCTGGGCAGAAACATTTGCAGTGCCAGGTAGGCCCTTGGTCTTTAAGGGCAGGCAGCCTGCTGGATTTCCATGAATATCAAGATGCTGCCCAGGGACAAGCTGCCACCTGTGCCAACTCTCGCTGCTTTGAGAGTGCCCATGGTGCTCTGCAAACTGAGACCTGAAACGTGGGGTGCTGGGTTTTGTTTTCCCGGGCAGAAGCCTTTGTCAGTACCAAGTAGGCCCTTGTTCCTTAGGGACAGCCTGGCAGCAAGATTTCCACGAATATCAAGATCCTGCCCAGGGATATTCTGCCACCTGTGCCAACTCGGGCTGCTTTGAGAGTGCCCATGGAGCTCTGCAAACTGGGACCATTAACGTGAGGTGCTCAGTTTTGTTTCTCTGGGCAGAAATATTTGCAGTGCCAGGTAGGCCCTTGGTCTTTAAGGGCAGGCAGCCTGCTGGATTTCCATGAATATCAAGATGCTGCCCAGGGACAAGCTGCCACCTGTGCCAACTCTCGCTGCTTTGAGAGTGCCCATGGTGCTCTGCAAACTGAGACCAGAAACGTGGGGTGCTGGGTTTTGTTTCCCCGGGCAGAAGCCTTTGTCAGTACCAGGTGAGGCCTTGGCCCTTGGGGGCCAGCTGCCTGCAGGATTTCCACGAATATCAAGATGCTGCCCAGGGACAAGCTGCCACTTGTGCCAACTCGCGCTGCTTTGAGAGTGCCCATGGTGCTCTGCAAAGTTAGACCAGGAACTTGCCTTGGTGAGTTTTGTTTCCCCGGGCAGAAACATTTGCAGTACCAGGCAGGCTCTCGGAACTTCAGGGCCGGCTGCCTCCTGGATTTCCACGAATATCAAGATGCTGCCCAGGGACAAGCTGCCACTTGTGCCAACTCGCGCTGCTTTGAGGGTGCCCACGGAGCTCTGCAAACTGAGACCAGGAACGTAGGGTTGTGGGTTTTGTTTTCCTGGGCAGAAGCCTCTCTCAGTACCAGGTAGGCCCTTGGTGCTTAAGGGCAGGAAGCCTCCTGGATTTCCACGAATATCAAGATGCTGCCCAGGGACAAGCTGCCACCTGTGCCAACTCGCGCTGCTTTGAGAGTGCCCATGGTGCTCTGCAAACTGAGACCAGAAACGTGGGGTGCTGGGTTTTGTTTTCCCGGGCAGAAACCATTGTCAGTACCAGGTAGGCCCTCGGCCCTTTGGGGGAGGCTGGCGCCAGGATTTCCACGAAAATCAAGTTTCCGCCCAGGGACAAGCTGCCACCTGTGCCAACTCGCGCTGCTTTGAGAGTGCCCACGGAGCTCTGCAAACTGTGACCAGGACCGTGGGGTGCTGAGCTTTCTTTTCCCGGGCAGAAGTATTTGTCAGTACTAGGTAGGCCCACGGTCTTTCCGGGCCGTCAGCCTGCTGAATTTCCACGAATATCAAGATGCTGCACACGGAGCAGGTGCCACCTGTGCCAACTCGCGCTGCTTTGAGAGTGCCCATGGTGCTCTGCAAACTGAGACCAGAAACGTGGGGTGGTGGGTTTTGTTTTCCAGGGCAGAAGCCTTTGTCAGTACCAGGTCAGGCCTTGGCCCTTGGGGGCCGGCTGCCGGCTGAATTTCCAAGAATATCAAGATGCCGCCCAGGGACAAGCTGCCACCTGTGCCAACTCGCGCTGCTTTGAGGGTGCCCATGGAGCTCTGCAAACTGAGATGTGGAACGTGGGGTGGTGGGTTTTGTTTCCCCTGGCAGAAGCCTTTGTCAGTACCAGGAGGGTCCTTGATCCTCAGGGGCAGGCTGCCTGCTGGATTTCCACGAATATCAAGATGCTGCCCAGGGATAAGCTGCCACCTGTGCCAACTCGGCTGCTTTGAGGGTGCCCATGGAGCTCTGCAAACTGAGACCAGGAAAGTGGTGTTCTGAGTTTTGTTTCCCCTGGCAGAAGCCTTGGTCAGTACCAGGTAGGCCCTTGTCCCTTTGGGGCCGGCAGCCTGCTGGATTTCCACGAATCTGAAGATGCCGACCAGGGACAAGCTGCCACTTGTGCCAACTCGCGCTGCTTTGGGAGAGCCCATGGAGCTCTGCAAACTGAGACGAGGAACGTGGGGTTGTGAGTTTTGTTTTCCCGGTCAGAAGACTTTGTCCGTACCAGGTGGGCCCTTGTTCCACAGGGGCAGGCTGCCGGCTGGATTTCCACGAATATCAAGATGCTGCCCAGGGACAAGCTGCCACCTGTGCCAACTCGGGCTGCTATGAGGGTGCCCACGGAGCTCTGCAAACTGAGGCCAGGAACGTGGGGTGCTGGGTTTGGTTTCCCCGGGCAGAAGCCTTTTTCTTTACCAGGTCGGCCCTTGGCCCTTGGGGGCCGGCTGCCTGCAGGATTTCCACGAATATCAAGATGCTGCCCAGGGACAAGCTGCCACCTGTGCCAACTCGGGCTGCTTTGAGAGTGCCCATGGAGCTCTGCAAAGTGAAACCAGGAACTTGCCTTGGTGAGTTTTGTTTCCCCGGGCAGAAACATTTGCAGTACCAGGTAGGCTCTCGTAATTCAGGGCCGGCTGCCTCCTGGATTTCCACGAATATCAAGATGCTGCCCAGGGACAAGCTGCCACCTGTGCCAACTCGCGCTGCTTTGAGAGTGCCCATGGAGCTCTGCAAACTGGGACCATTAACGTGAGGTGCTGAGTTTTGTTTCTCTGGGCAGAAACATTTGCAGTGCCAGGTAGGCCCTTGGTCTTTAAGGGCAGGCAGCCTGCTGGATTTCCATGAATATCAAGATGCTGCCAAAGGACAAGCTGCCACCTGTGCCAACTCGCGCTGCTTTGAGAGTGCCCATGGTGCTCTGCAAACTGAGACCAGAAACGTGGGGTGCTGGGTTTTGTTTTCCAGAGCAGAAGCCTTTGTCAGTACCAGGTAGGCCCTTGGCCATTGGGGGCCGGCTGCCTGCTGGATTTCCACGAATATCAAGATGCCGCCCAGGGACAAGCTGGCACCTGTGCCAACTCGCGCTGCTTTGAGGGTGCCCACGGAGCTCTGCAAACTGAGATGTGGAACGTGGGGTTATGGGTTTTGTTTTCCCGGGCAGAAGCCTTTGTCAGTACCAGGAGGGCCCTTGTTCCTCAGGGGCAGGCTGGCGGCTGAATTTCCACGAATATCAAGATGCTGCCCAGGGACAAGCTGCCACTTGTGCCAACTCGCGCTGCTTTGGGGGTGCCCATGGAGCTCTGCAAACTGAGACCAGGAAGGTAGGGTTGTGGGTTTTGTTTTCCCGGGCAGAAGCCTTTGTCAGTACCAGGTAGGCCCTTGTTCCTAAGGGGCAGGCTGGCAGCAAGATTTCCACGAATATCAAGATGCTGCCCAGGGACAAGCTGCCACCTGTGCCAACTCGGGCTGCTTTGAGAGTTCCCATGGAGCTCTGCAAACTGAGACCATGAACCTGGGGTGCTGAATTTTGTTTCCCCGGGCAGAAGCCTTTGTCAGTCCCAGGTAGGCCCTCGGTCCTTAAGGGCAGGCAGCCTGCTGGAATTCCACGAATATCAAGATGCTGCCCAGGGACAAGCTGCCACCTGTGCTAACTCGGGCTGCTTTGAGAGTGCCCATGGTGCTCTGCAAACTGAGACCAGAAACGTGGGGTTATGGGTTTTGTTTTCCCGGGCAGAAGCCTTTGTCAGTACCAGGTAGGCCCTTGTTCCTTAGGGGCAGGCTGGCAGCAAGATTTCCACGAATATCAAGATGCTGCCCAGGGACAAGCTGCCACCTGTGCCAACTCGGGCTGCTTTGAGAGTTCCCATGGAGCTCTGCAAACTGGGACCATTAACGTGAGGTGCTCAGTTTTGTTTCTCTGGGCAGAAACATTTGCAGTGCCAGGTAGGCCCTTGGTCTTTAACGGCAGGCTGGCAGCAAGATTTCCACGAATATCAAGATGCTGCCCAGGGACAAGCTGCCACCTGTGCCAACTCGCGCTGCTTTGAGAGTGCCCATGGTGCTCTGCAAACTGAGACCAGAAACGTGGGGTGCTGGGTTTTGTTTTCCTGGGCAGAAGCCATTGTCAGTACCAGGTAGGCCCTTAGCCCTTGGGGGCCGGCTGCCTGCAGGATTTCCACGAATATCAAGATGCTGCCCAGGGACAAGCTGCCACCTGTGCCAACTCGCGCTGCTTTGAGAGTGCCCATGGTGCTCTGCAAACTGAGACCAGAAACGTGAGGTGCTGGGTTTGTTTTTCCAGGGCAGAAGCCTTTGTCAGTACCAAGTAGGCCCTTGTTCCTTAGGGACAGCCTGGCAGCAAGATTTCCACGAATATCAAGATGCTGCCCAGGGATATTCTGCCACCTGTGCCAACTCGGGCTGCTTTGAGTGTGCCCACGGAGTTCTTCAAACTGAGACCAGGAACGTGGGTTTGTGGGTTTTGTTTTCCCGGGCAGAAACATTTACAGGGCCAGGTAGGCCCTCGGCCCTTTGGGGGAGGCTGGCACCAGGATTTCCACGAAAATCTGGTTTCCGCCCAGGGACAAGCTGCCACCTGTGCCAACTCGGGCTGCTTTGAGAGTGCCCATGGAGCTCTAAAAACTGAGACCAGGAAAGTGGTGTTCTGAGTTTTGTTTTCCAGGGCAGAAGCCTTTGTCAGTACCAGGTAGGCCGTTGGCCCTTGGGGGCCAGCTGCCTGCAGGATTTCCACGAATATCAAGATGCCGCCCAGGGACAAGCTGCCCCCTGTGCCCACTCGGGCTGCTTTGAGAGTGCCCATGGAGCTCTTCAAACTGAGAGAAAGTATGTGGGGTGCTGGGTTTTGTTTTCCAGGGCAGAAGCCTTTGTCAGTACCAAGTAGGCCCTCAGCCCTTAGAAGCAGTCTGCCTGCAGGATTTCCACGAATATCAAGATGCCGCCCAGGGACAAGCTGCCACCTGTGCCAACTCGGGCTGCTTTGAGAGTGCCCACGGAGCTCTTCAAACTGAGAGAAAGTATGTGGGGTTGTGGGTTTTGTTTTCCCGGGCAGAAGCCTTTGTCAGTACCAGGTAGGCCCTTGTTCCTTAGGGGCAGGCTGGCAGCAAGATTTCCACGAATATCAAGATGCTGCCCAGGGACAAGCTGCCACCTGTGCCAACTCGCGCTGCTTTGAGGGTTCCCATGGAGCTCTGCAAACTGGGACCATTAACGTGAGGTGCTGAGTTTTGTTTCTCTGGGCAGAAACATTTGCAGTGCCAGGTAGGCCCTTGGTCTTTAACGGCAGGCAGCCTGCAGGATTTCCACGAATATCAAGATGCTGCCCAGGGACAAGCTGCCACCTGTGCCAACTCGCGCTGCTTTGAGAGTGCCCATGGTGCTCTGCAAACTGAGACCAGAAACGTGGGGTGCTGGGTTTTGTTTTCCTGGGCAGAAGCCATTGTCAGTACCAGGTAGGCCCTTGGCCCTTGGGGGCCGGCTGCCTGCAGGATTTCCACGAATATCAAGATGCCGCCCAGGGACAAATTGCCACCTGTGACAACTCGGGCTGCTTTGAGAGTGCCCATGGAGCTCTGCAAACTGAGATGTGGAACGTGGGGTGGTGGGTTTTGTTTTCCCGGGCAGAAGCCTTTGTCAGTACCAGGTAGGCCCTTGTTCCTCAGGGGCAGGCTGGCGGCTCAATTTCCACGAATATCAAGATGCTGCCCAGGGACAAGCTGCAACTTGTGCCAACTCGCGCTGCTTTGAGGGTGCCCACGGAGCTCTGCAAACTGAGACCAGGAACGTAGGGTTGTGGGTTTTGTTTTCCCGGGCAGAAGCCTCTCTCAGTACCAGGTAGGCCCTTGTTCCTTAGGGGCAGGCTGGCAGCAAGATTTCCACGAATATCAAGATGCTGCCCAGGGACAAGCTGCCACCTGCGCCAACTCGCGCTGTTTTTAGAGTGCCCATGGAGCTCTGCAAACTGAGACCATGAACCTGGGTTGCTGAGTTTTGTTTCTCCGGGCAGAAGCATTTGCATTGCCAGGTAGGCCCTCGGTCCTTAAGGGCAGGCAGCCTGCTGGATTTCCACGAATATCAAGATGCTGCCCAGGGACAAGCTGCCACCTGTGCCAACTCGCGCTGCTTTGAGAGTGCCCATGGTGCTCTGCAAACTGAGACCAGAAACGTGAGGTGCTGGGTTTTGTTTTCCAGGGCAGAAGCCTTTGTCAGTACCAAGTAGGCCCTTGTTCCTTAGGGACAGCCTGGCAGCAAGATTTCCACGAATATCAAGATGCTGCCCAGGGATATTCTGCCACCTGTGCCAACTCGGGCTGCTTTGAGTGTGCCCACGGAGTTCTTCAAACTGAGACCAGGAACGTGGGTTTGTGGGTTTTGTTTTCCCGGGCAGAAACATTTACAGGGCCAGGTAGGCCCTCGGCCCTTTGGGGGAGGCTGGCACCAGGATTTCCACGAAAATCTGGTTTCCGCCCAGGGACAAGCTGCCACCTGTGCCAACTCGGGCTGCTTTGAGAGTGCCCATGGAGCTCTAAAAACTGAGACCAGGAAAGTGGTGTTCTGAGTTTTGTTTTCCAGGGCAGAAGCCTTTGTCAGTACCAGGTAGGCCGTTGGCCCTTGGGGGCCAGCTGCCTGCAGGATTTCCACGAATATCAAGATGCCGCCCAGGGACAAGCTGCCCCCTGTGCCCACTCGGGCTGCTTTGAGAGTGCCCATGGAGCTCTTCAAACTGAGAGAAAGTATGTGGGGTGCTGGGTTTTGTTTTCCAGGGCAGAAGCCTTTGTCAGTACCAAGTAGGCCCTCAGCCCTTAGAGGCAGTCTGCCTGCAGGATTTCCACGAATATCAAGATGCTGCCCAGGGACAAGCTGCCACTTGTGCCAACTCGGGCTGCTTTGAGAGTGCCCACGGAGCTCTTCAAACTGAGAGAAAGTATGTGGGGTTGTGGGTTTTGTTTTCCCGGGCAGAAGCCTTTGTCAGTACCAGGTAGGCCCTTGTTCCTTAGGGGCAGGCTGGCAGGAAGATTTCCACGAATATCAAGATGCTGCCCAGGGACAAGCTGCCACCTGTGCCAACTCGCGCTGCTTTGAGGGTTCCCATGGATCTCTGCAAACTGGGACCATTAACGTGAGGTGCTGAGTTTTGTTTCTCTGGGCAGAAACATTTGCAGTGCCAGGTAGGCCCTTGGTCTTTAACGGCAGGCAGCCTGCAGGATTTCCACGAATATCAAGATGCTGCCCAGGGACAAGCTGCCACCTGTGCCAACCCGCGCTGCTTTGAGAGTGCCCATGGTGCTCTGCAAACTGAGACCAGAAACGTGGGGTGCTGGGTTTTGTTTTCCTGGGCAGAAGCCATTGTCAGTACCAGGTAGGCCCTTGGCCCTTGGGGGCCGGCTGCCTGCAGGATTTCCACAAATATCAAGATGCCGCCCAGGGACAAATTGCCACCTGTGACAACTCGGGCTGCTTTGAGAGTGCCCATGGAGCTCTGCAAACTGAGATGTGGAACGTGGGGTGGTGGGTTTTGTTTTCCCGGGCAGAAGCCTTTGTCAGTACCAGGTAGGCCCTTGTTCCTCAGGGGCAGGCTGGCGGCTCAATTTCCACGAATATCAAGATGCTGCCCAGGGACAAGCTGCAACTTGTGCCAACTCGCGCTGCTTTGAGGGTGCCCACGGAGCTCTGCAAACTGAGACCAGGAACGTAGGGTTGTGGGTTTTGTTTTCCCGGGCAGAAGCCTCTCTCAGTACCAGGTAGGCCCTTGTTCCTTAGGGGCAGGCTGGCAGGAAGATTTCCACGAATATCAAGATGCTGCCCAGGGACAAGCTGCCACCTGCGCCAACTCGCGCTGTTTTTAGAGTGCCCATGGAGCTCTGCAAACTGAGACCATGAACCTGGGTTGCTGAGTTTTGTTTCTCCGGGCAGAAGCATTTGCATTGCCAGGTAGGCCCTCGGTCCTTAAGGGCAGGCAGCCTGCTGGATTTCCACGAATATCAAGATGCTGCCCTGGGACAAGCTGCCACCTGTGCCAACTCGCGCTGCTTTGAGAGTGCCCATGGTGCTCTGCAAACTGAGACCAGCAACGTGAGGTGCTGGGTTTTGTTTTCCAGGGCAGAAGCCTTTGTCAGTACCAAGTAGGCCCTTGTTCCTTAGGGACAGCCTGGCAGCAAGATTTCCACGAATATCAAGATGCTGCCCAGGGATATTCTGCCACCTGTGCCAACTCGGGCTGCTTTGAGTGTGCCCACGGAGTTCTTCAAACTGAGACCAGGAACGTGGGTTTGTGGGTTTTGTTTTCCCGGGCAGAAACATTTACAGGGCCAGGTAGGCCCTCGGCCCTTTGGGGGAGGCTGGCACCAGGATTTCCACGAAAATCTGGTTTCCGCCCAGGGACAAGCTGCCACCTGTGCCAACTCGGGCTGCTTTGAGAGTGCCCATGGAGCTCTAAAAACTGAGACCAGGAAAGTGGTGTTCTGAGTTTTGTTTTCCAGGGCAGAAGCCTTTGTCAGTACCAGGTAGGCCGTTGGCCCTTGGGGGCCAGCTGCCTGCAGGATTTCCACGAATATCAAGATGCCGCCCAGGGACAAGCTGCCCCCTGTGCCAACTCGGGCTGCTTTGAGAGTGCCCATGGAGCTCTGCAAAGTGAGACCAGGAACTTGCCTTGGTGAGTTTTGTTTCCCCGGGCAGAAGCATTTGCAGTACCAGGTAGGCTCTCGTAATTCAGGGCCGGCTGCCTCCTGGATTTCCACGAATATCAAGATGCCGCCCAGGGACCAGCTTCCACTTGTGCCAACTCGCGCTGCTTTGAGGGTGCCCACGGAGCTCTGCAAACTGAGACCAGGAAGGTAGGGTTGTGGGTTTTGTTTTCCCGGGCAGAAGCCTCTCTCAGTACCAGGTAGGCCCTTGTTCCTTAGGGGCAGGCTGGCAGCAAGATTTCCAGGAATATCAAGATTCTGCCCAGGGACAAGCTGCCACCTGTGCCAACTCGGGCTGCTTTGAGAGTGCCCATGGAGCTCTGCAAACTGGGACCATTAACGTGAGGTGCTGAGTTTTGTTTCTCTGGGCAGAAACATTTGTAGTGACAGGTAGGCCCTTGGTCCTTAAGGGCAGGCAGCCTGCTGGATTTCCATGAATATCAAGATGCTGCCAAAGGACAAGCTGCCACATGTGCGAGCTCGCGCTGCTTTGAGAGTGCCCATGGTGCTCTGCAAACTGAGACCAGAAACGTGGGGTTATGGGTTTTGTTTTCCCGGGCAGAAGCCTTTGTCAGTACCAGGTCAGGCCTTGGCCCTTGGGGGCCAGCTGCCTGCAGGATTTCCACGAATATCAAGATGCTGCCCAGGGACAAGCTGCCACTTGTGCCAACTCGGGCTGCTTTGAGAGTGCCCATGGTGCTCTGCAAACTGAGACCAGAAACGTGGGGTGCTGGGTTTTGTTTTCCTGGGCAGAAGCCATTGTCAGTACCAGGTAGGCCCTTGGCCCTTGGGGGCCGGCTGCCTGCAGGATTTCCACGAATATCAAGATGCCGCCCAGGGACAAATTGCCACCTGTGACAACTCGGGCTGCTTTGAGAGTGCCCATGGAGCTCTGCAAACTGAGATGTGGAACGTGGGGTGGTGGGTTTTGTTTTCCAGGGCAGAAGCCTTTGTCAGTGCCAGGTAGGCCCTTGTTCCTCAGGGGCAGGCTTGCGGCTCAATTTCCACGAATATCAAGATGCTGCCCAGGGACAAACTGCAACTTGTGCCAACTCGCGCTGCTTTGAGGGTGCCCACGGAGCTCTGCAAACTGAGACCAGGAACGTAGGGTTGTGGGTTTTGTTTTCCCGGGCAGAAGCCTCTCTCAGTACCAGGTAGGCCCTTGTTCCTTAGGGGCAGGCTGGCAGGAAGATTTCCACGAATATCAAGATGCTGCCCAGGGACAAGCTGCCACCTGCGCCAACTCGCGCTGTTTTTAGAGTGCCCATGGAGCTCTGCAAACTGAGACCAGGAACCTGTGTTGCTGAGTTTTGTTTCTCCGGGCAGAAGCATTTGCATTGCCAGGTAGGCCCTCGGTCCTTAAGGGCAGGCAGCCTCCTGGATTTCCACGAATATCAAGATGCTGCCCAGGGACAAGCTGCCACCTGTGCCAACTCGCGCTGCTTTGAGAGTGCCCATGGTGCTCTGCAAACTGAGACCAGAAACGTGAGGTGCTGGGTTTTGTTTTCCAGGGCAGAAGCCTTTGTCAGTACCAAGTAGGCCCTTGTTCCTTAGGGACAGCCTGGCAGCAAGATTTCCACGAATATCAAGATGCTGCCCAGGGATATTCTGCCACCTGTGCCAACTCGGGCTGCTTTGAGTGTGCCCACGGAGTTCTTCAAACTGAGACCAGGAACGTGGGTTTGTGGGTTTTGTTTTCCCGGGCAGAAACATTTACAGTACCAGGTAGGCCCTCGGCCCTTTGGGGGAGACTGGCACAAGGATTTCCACGAAAATCTGGTTTCCGCCCAGGGACAAGCTGCCACCTGTGCCAACTCGGGCTGCTTTGAGAGTGCCCATGGAGCTCTAAAAACTGAGACCAGGAAAGTGGTGTTCTGAGTTTTGTTTTCCAGGGCAGAAGCCTTTGTCAGTACCAGGTAGGCCGTTGGCCCTTTGGGGCCAGCTGCCTGCAGGATTTCCACGAATATCAAGATGCCGCCCAGGGACAAGCTGCCCCCTGTGCCAACTCGGGCTGCTTTGAGAGTGCCCATGGAGCTCTTCAAACTGAGAGAAAGTATGTGGGGTTATGGGTTTTGTTTTCCAGGGCAGAAGCCTTTGTCAGTACCAAGTAGGCCCTCAGCCCTTAGAGGCAGTCTGCCTGCTGGATTTCCACGCATATCAAGATGCCACCCAGGGACAAGCTGCCACCTGTGCCAACTCGGGCTGCTTTGAGAGTGCCCATGGAGCTCTGCAAAGTGAGACCAGGAACTTGCCTTGGTGAGTTTTGTTTCCCCGGGCAGAAGCATTTGCAGTACCAGGTAGACTCTCGTAATTCAGGGCGGCTGCCTCCTGGATTTCCACGAATATCAAGATGCCGCCCAGGGACCAGCTTCCACTTGTGCCAACTCGGGCTGCTTTGAGGGTGCCCACGGAGCTCTGCAAACTGAGACCAGGAACGTAGGGTTGTGGGTTTTGTTTTCCCGGGCAGAAGCCTCTCTCAGTACCAGGTAGGCCCTTGTTCCTTAGGGGCAGGCTGGCAGCAAGATTTCCACGAATATCAAGATGCTGCCCAGGGACAAGCTGCCACCTGTGCCAACTCGGGCTGCTTTGAGAGTTCCCATGGAGCTCTGCAAACTGGGACCATTAACGTGAGGTGCTGAGTTTTGTTTCTCTGGGCAGAAATATTTGCAGTGCCAGGTAGGCCCTTGGTCTTTAAGGGCTGGCAGCCTGCTGGATTTCCACGAATATCAAGATGCTGCCCAGGGACAAGCTGCCACCTGTGCCAACTCGGGCTGCTTTGAGGGTGCCCATGGAGCTCTGCAAACTGAGATGTGGAACGTGGGGTTATGGGTTTTGTTTTCCCGGGCAGAAGCCTTTGTCAGTACCAGGTAGGCCGTTGGCCCTTGGGGGCCAGCTGCCTGCAGGATTTCCACGAATATCAAGATGCCGCCCAGGGACAAGCTGCCACCTGTGGCAACTCGCGCTGCTTTGAGAATGCCCACGGAGCTCTTCAAACTGAGAGAAAGTATGTGGGGTTATGGGTTTTGTTTTCCAGGGCAGAAGCCTTTGTCAGTACCAAGTAGGCCCTCAGCACTTAGAGGCAGACTGCCTGCTGGATTTCCACGCATATCAAGATGCCACCCAGGGACAAGCTGCCACCTGTGCCAACTCGGGCTCCTTTGAGAGTGCCCATGGAGCTCTGCAAAGTGAGACCAGGAACTTGCCTTGTTGAGTTTTGTTTCCCCAGGCAGAAGCATTTGCCGTACCAGGTAGGCTCTTGTAATTCAGGGCCGGCTGCCTCCTGGATTTCCACGAATATCAAGATGCTGCCCAGGGACCAGCTTCCACTTGTGCCAACTCGCGCTGCTTTGAGGTTGCCCACGGAGCTCTGCAAACTGAGACCAGGAAGGTAGGGTTGTGGGTTTTGTTTTCCCGGGCAGAAGCCTCTCTCAGTGCCAGGTAGGCCCTTGTTCCTTAGGGGCAGGCTGGCAGCAAGATTTCCACGAATATCAAGATGCTGCCCAGGGACAAGCTGCCACCTGTGCCAACTCGGGCTGCTTTGAGAGTTCCCATGGAGCTCTGCAAACTGGGACCATTAACGTGAGGTGCTGAGTTTTGTTTCTCTGGGCAGACACATTTGCAGTGCCAGGTAGGCCCTTGGTCTTTAAGGGCAGGCAGCCTGCTGGATTTCCATGAATATCAAGATGCTGCCAAAGGACAAGCTGCCACCTGTGCGAGATCGCGCTGCTTTGAGAGTGCCCATGGTGCTCTGCAAACTGAGACCAGAAACGTGGGGTGCTGGGTTTTGTTTCCCCGGGCAGAAGCCATTGTCAGTACCAGGTAGGCCCTTGGCCCTTGGGGGCCGGCTGCCTGCAGGATTTCCACAAATATCAAGATGCCGCCCAGGGACAAATTGCCACCTGTGACAACTCGGGCTGCTTTGAGAGTGCCCATGGAGCTCTGCAAACTGAGATGTGGAACGTGGGGTGGTGGGTTTTGTTTTCCAGGGCAGAAGCCTTTGTCAGTACCAGGTAGGCCCTTGTTCCTCAGGGGCAGTCTGCCTGCTGGATTTCCACGAATATCAAGATGCCGCCCAGGGATATTCTGCCACCTGTGCCAACTCGGGCTCCTTTGACGGTGCCCACGGAGCTCTGCAAACTGAGGCCAGGAACGTGGGGTGCTGGGTTTGGTTTCCCCGGGCAGAAGCCTTTGTCATTACCAGGTCGGCCCTTGGCCCTTGGGGGCCGGCTGCCTGCAGGATTTCCACGCATATCAAGATGCCGCCCAGGGACAAGCTGCCACCTGTGCCAACTCTGGCTGCTTTGAGAGTGCCCATGGAGCTCTGCAAAGTTAGACCAGGAACTTGCCTTGGTGAGTTTTGTTTCTCCGGGCAGAAGCATTTGTCAGTACCAGGTAGGCTCTCGTAATTCAGGGCCGGCTGCCTGCAGGATTTCCACGAATATCAAGATGCTGCCCAGGGACAAGCTGCCACCTGTGCCAACTCACGCTCCTTTGTGGGTGCCCACGGAGCTCTGCAAACTGAGACCAGGAATGTAGGGTTGTGGGTTTTGTTTTCCCGGGCAGAAGCCTCTCTCAGCACCAGGTAGGCCCTTGTTCCTTAGGGGCAGGCTGGCAGCAAGATTTCCGTGAATATCAAGATGCTGCCCAGGGACAAGCTGCCACCTGTGCCAACTCGGGCTGCTTTGAGAGTGCCCATGGAGCTCTGCACACTGGGACCATTAACGTGAGGTGCTCAGTTTTGTTTCTCTGGGCAGAAACATTTGCAGTGCCAGGTAGGCGCTTGGTCTTTAAGGGCAGGCAGCCTGCTGGATTTCCATGAATATCAAGGTGCTGCCCAGGGACAAGCTGCCACCTGTGCCAACTCGCGCTGCTTTGAGAGTGCCCATGGTGCTCTGCAAACTGAGACCAGAAACGTGGGGTGCTGGGTTTTGTTTTCCAGGGCAGAAGCCTTTGTCAGTACCAGGTGAGGCCTTGGCCTTTCGGGGCCAGCTGCCTGCAGGATTTCCACGAATATCAAGATGCTGCCCAGGGACAAGCTGCCACTTGTGCCAACTCGCACTGCTTTGAGAGTGCCCACGGAGCTCTGCAAACTGAGACCAGGAACGTAGGGTTGTGGGTTTTGTTTTCCCGGGCAGAAGCCTCACTCAGTACCAGGTAGGCCCTTGGTCCTTAAGGGCAGGAAGCCTGCTGGATTTCCATGAATATCAAGATGCTGCCCAGGGACAAGCTGCCACCTGTGGCAACTCACGCTGCTTTGAGAGTGCCCATGGTGCTCTGCAAACTGAGACCAGAAACGTGGGGTGCTGGGTTTTGTTTTCCCGGGCAGAAGCCTTTGTCAGTACCAAGTTGGCCCTTGTTCCTCAGGGGCAGGCTGCCGGCTGGATTTCCACGAATATCAAGATGCCGCCCAGGGACAAGCTGCCACCTGTGCCAACTCGGGCTGCTTTGAGAGTGCCCACGGAGTTCTTCAAACTGAGATCAGGAACGTGGGTTTGTGGGTTTTGTTTTCCCGGGCAGAAGCCATTGTCAGTACCAGGTAGGCCCTCGGCCCCTTGGGGGAGGCTGGCGCCAGGATTTCCACGAAAATCAAGTTTCCGCCCAGGGACAAGCTGCCACCTTTGCCAACTCGCGCTGCTTTGAGAGCGCCCACGGAGCTCTGCAAACTGTGACCAGGACCGTGGGGTGCTGAGTTTTGTTTTCCCGGGCAGAAGTATTTGTCAGTACTAGGTAGGCCCACGGTCTTTCCGGGCCGTCAGCCTGCTGAATTTCCACGAATATCAAGATGCTGCACACGGAGCAGGTGCCACCTGTGCCAACTCGCGCTGCTTTGAGAGTGCCCATGGTGCTCTGCAAACTGAGACCAGAAACGTGGGGTGGTGGGTTTTGTTTTCCAGGGCAGAAGCCTTTGTCAGTACCAGGTCAGGACTTGGCCCTTGGGGGCCGGCTGCCGGCTGAATTTCCAAGAATATCAAGATGCCGCCCAGGGACAAGCTGCCACCTGTGCCAACTCGCGCTGCTTTGAGAGTGCCCATGGAGCTCTGCAAACTGACATGTGGAACGTGGGGTGGTGGGTTTTGTTTCCCCGGGCAGAAACCTTTGTCAGTACCAGGAGGGTCCTTGTTCCTCAGGGGCAGTCTGCCTGCTGGATTTCCACGAATATCAAGATGCTGCCCAGGGATAAGCTGCCACCTGTGCCAACTCGGCTGCTTTGAGGGTGCCCATGGAGCTCTGCAAACTGAGACCAAGAAAGTGGTGTTCTGAGTTTTGTTTCCCCTGGCAGAAGCCTTGGTCAGTACCAGGTAGGCCCTCAGCCCTTTGGGGCCGGCAGCCTGCTGGATTTCCACGAATCTGAAGATGCCGACCAGGGACAAGCTGCCACTTGTGCCAACTCGCGCTGCTTTGGGAGAGCCCATGGAGCTCTGCAAAGTGAGACCAGGAACGTGGGGTTGTGAGTTTTGTTTTCCCGGTCAGAAGACTTTGTCCGTACCAGGTGGGCCCTTGTTCCACAGGGGCAGGCTGCCGGCTGGATTTCCACGAATATCATGATGCTGCCCAGGGACAAGCTGCCACCTGTGCCAACTCGGGCTGCTATGAGGGTGCCCACGGAGCTCTGCAAACTGAGGCCAGGAACGTGGGGTTCTGGGTTTGGTTTCCCCGGGCAGAAGCCTTTTTCTTTACCAGGTCGGCCCTTGGCCCTTGGGGGCCGGCTGCCTGCAGGATTTCCACGCATATCAAGATGCTGCCCAGGGACAAGCTGCCACCTGTGCCAACTCGGGCTGCTTTGAGAGTGCCCATGGAGCTCTGCAAAGTGAAACCAGGAACTTGCCTTGGTGAGTTTTGTTTCCCCGGGCAGAAGCCTTTGTCAGTCCCAGGTAGGCCCTCGGTCCTTAAGGGCAGGCAGCCTGCAGGATTTCCACGAATATCAAGATGCTGCCCAGGGACAAGCTGCCACCTGTGCTAACTCCGGCTGCTTTGAGAGTGCCCATGGTGCTCTGCAAACTGAGACCAGAAACGTGGGGTTATGGGTTTTGTTTTCCCGGGCAGAAGCCTTTGTCAGTACCAGGTCAGGCCTTGGCCCTTGGGGGCCAGCTGCCTGCAGGATTTCCACGAATATCAAGATGCTGCCCAGGGACAAGCTGCCACTTGTGCCAACTCGGGCTGCTTTGAGAGTTCCCATGGAGCTCTGCAAACTGAGAGAAAGTATGTGGGGTTGTGGGTTTTGTTTTCCCGGGCAGAAGCCTTTGTCAGTACCAGGTAGGCCGTTGTTCCTTAGGGCAGGCTGGCAGCAAGATTTCCACGAATATCAAGATGCTGCCCAGGGACAAGCTGCCACCTGTGCCAACTCGGGCTGCTTTGAGAGTGCCCATGGAGCTCTGCAAACTGGGACCATTAACGTGAGGTGCTGAGTTTTGTTTCTCTGGGCAGAAACATTTGCAGTGCCAGGTAGGCCCTTGGTCTTTAACGGCTGGCAGCCTGCAGGATTTCCACGCATATCAAGATGCTGCCCAGGGACAAGCTGCCACCTGTGCCAACTCGCGCTGCTTTGAGAGTGCCCATGGTGCTCTGCAAACTGAGACCAGAAACGTGGGGTGCTGGGTTTTGTTTTCCTGGGCAGAAGCCATTGTCAGTACCAGGTAGGCCCTTGGCCCTTGGGGGCCGGCTGCCTGCAGGATTTCCACGAATATCAAGATGCCGCCCAGGGACAAATTGCCACCTGTGCCAACTCGGGCTGCTTTGAGAGTGCCCATGGAGCTCTGCAAACTGAGATGTGGAACGTGGGGTGGTGGGTTTTGTTTTCCCGGGCAGAAGCCTTTGTCAGTACCAGGTAGGCCCTTGTTCCTCAGGGGCAGGCTGGCGGCTGAATTTCCACGAATATCAAGATGCTGCCCAGGGACAAGCTGCAACTTGTGCCAACTCGCGCTGCTTTGAGGGTGCCCACGGAGCTCTGCAAACTGAGACCAGGAACGTAGGGTTGTGGGTTTTGTTTTCCCGGGCAGAAGCCTCTCTCAGTACCAGGTAGGCCCTTGTTCCTTAGGGGCAGGCTGGCAGGAAGATTTCCACGAATATCAAGATGCTGCCCTGGGACAAGCTGCCACCTGCGCCAACTCGCGCTGTTTTGAGAGTGCCCATGGAGCTCTGCAAACTGAGACCATGAACCTGGGTTGCTGAGTTTTGTTTCTCCGGGCAGAAACATTTGCATTGCCAGGTAGGCCCTCGGTCCTTAAGGGCAGGCAGCCTGCTGGATTTCCACGAATATCAAGATGCTGCCCAGGGACAAGCTGCCACCTGTTCCAACTCGGGTTGCTTTGAGGGTGCCCACGGAGTTCTTCAAACTGAGACCAGGAACGCGGGTTTGTGGGTTTTGTTTTCCCGGGCAGAAACATTTACAGGGCCAGGTAGGCCCTCGGCCCTTTGGGGGAGACTGGCAAAAGGATTTCCACGAAAATCTGGTTTCCGCCCAGGGACAAGCTGCCACCTGTGCCAACTCGCGCTGCTTTGAAAGTGCCCATGGAGCTCTAAAAACTGAGACCAGGAAAGTGGTGTTCTGAGTTTTGTTTTCCCGGGCAGAAGCCTTTGTCAGTACCAGGTAGGCCGTTGGCCCTTGGGGGCCAGCTGCCTGCAGGATTTCCACGAATATCAAGATGCCGCCCAGGGACAAGCTGCCCCCTGTGCCAACTCGGGCTGCTTTGAGAGTGCCCACAGAGCTCTTCAAACTGAGAGAAAGTATGTGGGGTTATGGGTTTTGTTTTCCAGGGCAGAAGCCTTTGTCAGTACCAAGTAGGCCCTCAGCCCTTAGAGGCAGTCTGCCTGCTGGATTTCCACGCATATCAAGATGCCACCCAGGGACAAGCTGCCACCTGTGCCAACTCGGGCTGCTTTGAGAGTGCCCATGGAGCTCTGCAAAGTGAGACCAGGAACTTGCCTTGGTGAGTTTTGTTTCCCCGGGCAGAAGCATTTGCAGTACCAAGTAGGCTCTCGTAATTCAGGGCCGGCTGCCTCCTGGATTTCCACGAATATCAAGATGCCGCCCAGGGACCAGCTTCCACTTGTGCCAACTCGCGCTGCTTTGAGGGTGCCCACGGAGCTCTGCAATGTGAGACCAGGAACTTGCCTTAGTGACTTTTGTTTCCCTGGGCAGAAGGTTTTGTCTGTACCAGGAGGGCTCTTGTTCATCAGGGGCAGGCTGGCGGCTCAATTTCCACGAATATCAAGATGCCACCCAGGGACAAGCTTCCACTTGTGCCAACTCGCGCTGCTTTGAGGGTGCCCACGGAGCTCTGCAAACTGAGACCAGGAACGTAGGATTGTGGGTTTTGTTTTCCCGGGCAGAAGCCTCTCTCAGTGCCAGGTAGGCCCTTGTTCCTTAGGGGCAGGCTGGCAGGAAGATTTCCACGAATATCAAGATGCTGCCCAGGGACAAGCTGCCACCTGTGCCAACTCGGGCTGCTTTGAGAGTGCCCTTGGAGCTCTGCAAAATGAGACCAGGAACGTGCGTTGGTGAGTTTCGTTTCCCCGGGCAGAAGCATTTGTCAGTACCAGGTAGGCCCTCGGAATTTAAGGGCCGACTGCCTGCTGGATTTCCACGAATATCAAGATGCTGCCCAGGGACAAGCTGCCACCTGTGCCAACTCGCGCTGCTTTGAGAGTGCCCATGGAGCTCTGCAAACTGGGACCATTAACGTGAGGTGCTGAGTTTTGTTTCTCTGGGCAGAAACATTTGCAGTGCCAGGTAGGCCCTTGGTCTTTAAGGGCAGGCAGCCTGCTGGATTTCCATGAATATCAAGATGCTGCCAAAGGACAAGCTGCCACCTGTGCTAACTCGGGCTACTTTGAGAGTGCCCATGGTGCTCTGCAAACTGAGACCAGAAACGTGGGGTGCTGGGTTTTGTTTTCCAGAGCAGAAGCCTTTGTCAGTACCAGGTAGGCCCTTGGCCCTTGGGGGCCGGCTGCCTGCAGGATTTCTACGAATATCAAGATGCTGCCCAGGGACAAGCTGCCACTTGTGCCAACTCGCGCTGCTTTGGGGGTGCCCACGGAGCTCTGCAAACTGAGACCAGGAAGGTAGGGTTGTGGGTTTTGTTTTCCCGGGCAGAAGCCTTTGTCAGTGCCAGGTAGGCCCTTGTTCCTTAGGGGCAGGCTGGCAGCAAGCTTTCCACGAATATCAAGATGCTGCCCAGGGACAAGCTGCCACCTGTGCCAACTCGGGCTGCTTTGAGAGTGCCCATGGAGCTCTGCAAACTGAGACCATGAACCTGGGGTGCTGAGTTTTGTTTCTCCGGGCAGAAGCCTTTGTCAGTCCCAGGTAGGCCCTCGGTCCTTAAGGGCAGGCAGCCTGCTGGAATTCCACGAATATCAAGATGCTGCCCAGGGACAAGCTGCCACCTGTGCTAACTCGGGCTGCTTTGAGAGTGCCCATGGTGCTCTGCAAACTGAGACCAGAAACGTGGGGTGCTGGGTTTTGTTTTCCAGGGCAGAAGCCTTTGTCAGTACCAAGTAGGCCCTTGTTTCTTAGGGACAGCCTGAAAGCAAGATTTCCCTGAATATCAAGATGCTGCCCAGGGATATTCTGCCACCTGTGCCAACTGGGGCTGCTTTGAGAGTGCCCACGGAGTTCTTCAAGCTGAGACCAGGAACGTGGGTTTGTGGGTTTTTTTTTCCTGGGCAGAAACATTTACAGGACCAGGTAAGCCCTCGGCCCTTTGGGGGAGACTGGCACCAGGATTTCCACGAAAATCTAGTTTCCGCCAAGGGACAAGCTGCCACCTGTGCCAACTCGGGCTTCTTTGAGAGTGCCCATGGAGCTCTAAAAACTGAGACCAGGAAAGTGGTGTTCTGAGTTTTGTTTTCCCGGGCAGAAGCCTTTGTCAGTACCAGGTAGGCCGTTGGCCCTTGGGGGCCAGCTGCCTGCAGGATTTCCACGAATATCAAGATGCCGCCCAGGGACAAGCTGCCACCTGTGCCAACTCGGGCTGCTTTGAGAGTGCCCACAGAGCTCTTCAAACTGAGAGAAAGTATGTGGGGTTATGGGTTTTGTTTTCCCGGGCAGAAGCCTTTGTCAGTACCAAGTAGGCCCTCAGCCCTTAGAGGCAGTCTGCCTGCTGGATTTCCACGCATATCAAGATGCTGCCCAGGGACAAGCTGCCACCTGTGCCAACTCGGGCTGCTTTGAGAGTGCCCATGGAGCTCTTCAAAGTTAGACCAGGAACGTGGGGTGGTGAGTTTTGTTTTCCCGGACAGAAGCCTTTGTGAGTACCAGGTGGGACCTTGTTCCATAGGGGCAGGCTGCCGGCTGGATTTCCACGAATATCAAGATGCCGCCCAGGGACAAGCTGCCACCTGTGCCAACTCGGGCTGCTTTGAGAGTGCCCATGGAGCTCTGCAAACTGAGACCAGGAACGTGGGGTCGTGGGTTTTGTTTTCCCGGGCAGAAGCCTTTGTCAGTACCAAGAAGCCCCTCAGCCCTTAGAGGCAGTCTGCCTGCTGGATTTCCCCGAATATCAAGATGCCGCCCAGGGACAAGCTGCCACCTGTGCCAACTCGGGCTGCTTTGAGAGTGCCCATGGAGCTCTGCAAAGTGAGACCAGGAACTTGCCTTGGTGAGTTTTGTTTCCCCGGGCAGAAGCATTTGCAGTACCAGGTAGGCTCTCGTAATTCAGGGCCGGCTGCCTCCTGGATTTCCACGAATATCAAGATGCTGCCCAGGGCCCAGCTTCCACTTGTGCCAACTCGCGCTGCTTTGAGGTTGCCCACGGAGCTCTGCAAACTGAGACCAGGAAGGTAGGGTTGTGGGTTTTGTTTTCCCGGGCAGAAGCCTCTCTCAGTGCCAGGTAGGCCCTTGTTCCTTAGGGGCAGGCTGGCAGCAAGATTTCCACGAATATCAAGATGCTGCCC